>NC_079189.1:3355937-3594460 GCF_029499605.1 Hyla sarda | reverse complement strand
GCGGAAATGTAGATGGGGACAACAATGGCGGAAATGTAGATGGGGACAACAATGGCGGAAATGTAGATGGGGACAACAATGGCGGAAACGTAGATGGGGACAACAATGGCGGAAACGTAGATGGGGACAACAATGGTGGAAACGTAGATGGGGACAACAATGGTGGAAACGTAGATGGGGGGACAACAATGGTGGAAACGTAGATGGGGGACAACAATGGTGGAAATGTAGATGGGGACAACAATGGTGGAAATGTAGATGGAGACAACAATGGTGGAAATGTAGATGGGGGACAACAATGGTGGAAATGTAGATGGGGACAACAATGGTGGAAATGTAGATGGGGACAACAATGGTGGAAATGTAGATGGGGGACAACAATGGTGGAAATGTAGATGGGGGAACAACAATGGTGGAAATGTAGATGGAGGGACAACAATGGTGGAAATGTAGATGGGGGGACAACAATGGTGGAAATGTAGATGGGGGGACAACAATGGTGGAAATGTAGATGGGGGGACAACAATGGTGGAAATGTAGATGGGGGGGACAACAATGGTGGAAATGTAGATGGGGGGACAACAATGGTGGAAATGTAGATGGGGGACAACAATGGTGGAAATGTAGATGGGGACAACAATGGTGGAAATGTAGATGGGGGGACAACAATGGTGGAAATGTAGATGGGGACACAACAATGGTGGAAATGTAGATGGAGGACAACAATGGTGGAAATGTAGATGGGGGGGGGACAACAATGGTGGAAATGTAGATGGGGGACAACAATGGTGGAAATGTAGATGGAGGACAACAATGGTGGAAATGTAGATGGGGACAACAATGGTGGAAATGTAGATGGGGGACAACAATGGTGGAAATGTAGATGGGGACAACAATGGTGGAAATGTAGATGGGGACAACAATGGTGGAAATGTAGATGGAGGGACAACAATGGTGGAAATGTAGATGGGGGGAACAACAATGGTGGAAATGTAGATGGAGGGACAACAATGGTGGAAATGTAGATGGGGGGACAACAATGGTGGAAATGTAGATGGGGGGACAAAAATGGTGGAAATGTAGATGGGGGGACAACAATGGTGGAAATGTAGATGGGGGGACAACAATGGTGGAAATGTAGATGGGGGACAACAATGGTGGAAATGTAGATGGGGACAACAATGGTGGAAATGTAGATGGGGGGACAACAATGGTGGAAATGTAGATGGGAGGACAACAATGGTGGAAATGTAGATGGGGGGGGGACAACAATGGTGGAAATGTAGATGGGGACAACAATGGTGGAAATGTAGATGGGGACAACAATGGTGGAAATGTAGATGGGGACAACAATGGTGGAAATGTAGATGGGGGACAACAATGGTGGAAATGTAGATGCCCATTATCCCCCAGAATATTTTAGCTATTGAACCCCTCCCCCACGTGATTTGGAGGAATAAGAATAATAAGGGAATGGATGTGATTGGCGGACACCAGAAATGAGCTTTGTAGCCGATGACATTATAAACCTCTCTCCCCCAATTCACCAGATAGGAGAACTTACTAGAGGGTCGGGAGAAATCTGGGGAACAGGAGAAGAGGAGAGAGATGATGTCAGGAGAACAAAGAAGGATATAAAGCTGGGTGGCGGGCGGTATATAAAGCTGGGTGAGCGGGCGGTATATAAAGCCGGGGTGGCGGGCCGTATATAAAGCCGGGTGGCGGGGCCGTATATAAAGCCGGGTGGCGGGCCGTATATAAAGCCGGGTGGCGGGGCCGTATATAAAGCCGGGTGGCGGGCCGTATATAAAGCCGGGTGGCGGGCACTATATAAAGCCGGGGTGGCGGGCACTATATAAAGCTGGGTGGCGGGCACTATATAAAGCTGGGTGGCGGGCGGTATATAAAGCTGGGTGGCGGGCACTATATAAAGCCGGGTGGCGGGCACTATATAAAGCTGGGGTGGCGGGCACTATATAAAGCCGGGGTGGCGGGCACTATATAAAGCCGGGTGGCGGGCACTATATAAAGCTGGGTGGCGGGCACTATATAAAGCTGGGTGGCGGGCACTATATAAAGCCGGGTGGCGGGCACTATATAAAGCCGGGGTGGCGGGCACTATATAAAGCCGGGTGGCGGGCGGTATGAAAAGCCGGGGTGGCGGGCGGTATGAAAAGCCGGGTGGCGGGCGGTATGAAAAGCCGGGTGGCGGGCGGTATGTAAAGCTGGGTGGCGGGCGGTATGTAAAGCTGTGTGGCGGGGCGGTATATAAAGCTGGGTGGCGGGCACTATATAAAGCTGGGTGGCGGGCAGTATATAAAGCCGGGTGGCACAAAGTTATTATATCTCTTTATTTATTACAATAAGAACCAGAGTGAACTATTACATTGTGACAGGAGGAAGAAGAGAGGAACAACACAATGTAACAAACCCTCTGCACAGTAACTCACCTCACACCGCGTCTTCTCTTCACTGAGCTCCTCCCCATTCTGGTCACATGTTCTCTACTACTGCTGAGCCCCGCCCACTCCTGTCACATGACCATCCTCACAGGTCCTTCATCCACAATCTCCTCTATCCTGCTGAGCTCCGCCCTCACATGTACTGGTCACATGATTGTGACATCATCACAGGTCCTACAACTCCAGCAGATACAGAGCAGGTCCTGGACGGGCACTTCGTGATAAGGAGATTATATGAGGAGGAGGTTTGTTACAGTGTGTCACCCCAGTAGTAATGAGATTACATGAGGAGGAGGTTTGTTACAGTGTGTCACCCCAGTAGTAAGGAGATTACATGAGGAGGAGGTTTGTTACAGTGTGTCACCCCAGTAGTAAGGAGATTACATGAGGAGGAGGTTTGTTACAGTGTGTCACCCCAGTAGTAAGGAGATTATATGAGGAGGAGGTTTGTTACAGTGTGTCACCCCAGTAGTAATGAGATTACCTGAGGAGGAGGTTTGTTACAGTGTGTCACCCCAGTAGTAAGTAGATTACATGAGGAGGGAGGTTTGTTACAGTGTGTCACCCCAGTAGTAAGGAGAATACATGAGGAGGAGGAGGTTTGTTACAGTGTGTCACCCCAGTAGTAAGGAGATTATATGAGGAGGAGGTTTGTTACAGTGTGTCACCCCAGTAGTAAGGAGATTACATGATGAGGAGGTTTGTTACAGTGTGTCACCCCAGTAGTAAGGAGATTACATGAGGAGGAGGTTTGTTACAGTGTGTCACCCCAGTAGTTAAGGAGATTACACGAGGAGGTTTGTTACAGTGTGTCACCCCAGTAGTAAGGATATTACATGAGGAGGAGGTTTGTTACAGTGTGTCACCCCAGTAGTAAGGAGATTACATGAGGAGGAGGTTTGTTACAGTGTGTCACCCCAGTAGTAAGGAGATTATATGAGGAGGAGGTTTGTTACAGTGTGTCACCCCAGTAGTAAGGAGATTACATGAGGAGGAGGTTTGTTACAGTGTGTCACCCCAGTAGTAAGGAGATTACATGATGAGGAGGTTTGTTACAGTGTGTCACCCCAGTAGTAAGGGATTACATGAGGAGGAGGTTTGTTACAGTGTGTCACCCCAGTAGTAAGGAGATTACATGAGGAGGAGGTTTGTTACAGTGTGTCACCCCAGTAGTAAGGAGATTACATGATGAGGAGGTTTGTTACAGTGTGTCACCCCAGTAGTAAGGAGATTACATGAGGAGGAGGTTTGTTACAGTGTGTCACCCCAGTAGTAAGGAGATTACACGAGGAGGTTTGTTACAGTGTGTCACCCCAGTAGTAAGGATATTACATGAGGAGGAGGTTTGTTACAGTGTGTCACCCCAGTAGTAAGGAGATTACATGAGGAGGAGGTTTGTTACAGTGTGTCACCCCAGTAGTAAGGAGATTACATGAGGAGGAGGTTTGTTACAGTGTGTCACCCCAGTAGTAAGGGATTACATGAGGAGGAGGTTTGTTACAGTGTGTCACCCCAGTAGTAAGGAGATTACATGAGGAGGAGGTTTGTTACAGTGTGTCTGGGCATCCACTTGGCAAATGAGGTTCAATGTGGATAAATGTAAAGTTCTGCATTTGGGTACTAATAACCTGCAGCGTCCATGTCTTAGGGGGGCTGTGTATATAGAGGGGGGCTGTGTATATAGAGGGGGGGGGGGGGCTGTGTATATAGAGGGGGGCGCTGTGTATATAGAGGGGGGGCTGTGTATATAGAGGAGGGGGGGCTGTGTATATAGAGGGGGGGGGGCTGTGTATATAGAGGGGGGCTGTGTATATAGAGGGGGGGGGCTGTGTATAGAGGGGTGGGGCTGTGTATATAGAGGGGGGGTGCTGTGTATATAGAGGGGGGCTGTGTATATAGAGGGGGGCTGTGTATATAGAGGGGGGGCTGTGTATATAGAGGGGGGGGGCTGTGTATATAGAGGGGGGCGCTGTGTATATAGAGGGGGGGCTGTGTATATAGAGGAGGGGGGGCTGTGTATATAGAGGGGGGGGGGCTGTGTATATAGAGGGGGGCTGTGTATATAGAGGGGGGGGGCTGTGTATAGAGGGGTGGAGCTGTGTATATAGAGGGGGGTGCTGTGTATATAGAGGGGGGCTGTGTATATAGAGGGGGGGCTGTGTATATAGAGGGGGGGCTGTGTATATAGAGGGGGGGGGGCTGTGTATATAGAGGGGGGCTGTGTATATAGAGGGGGGGGCTGTGTATATAGAGGGGGGCGCTGTGTATATAGAGGGGGGGCTGTGTATATAGAGGGGGGGCTGTGTATATAGAGGGGGGGAGGGGGGCTGTGTATATAGAGGGGGGGGCTGTGTATATAGAGGGGGGGCTGTGTATATAGAGGGGGGGCTGTGTATATAGAGGGGGGGCTGTGTATATAGAGGGGGGGCTGTGTATATAGAGGGGGGCGCTGTGTATATAGAGGGGGGCTGTGTATATAGAGGGGGGGCTGTGTATATAGAGGGGGGGGCTGTGTATATAGAGGGGGGGGCTGTGTATATAGAGGGGGGGCTGTGTATATAGAGGGGGGCTGTGTATATAGAGGGGGGGCTGTGTATATAGAGGGGGGGCTGTGTATATAGAGGGGGGGCTGTGTATATAGAGGGGGGCTGTGTATATAGAGGGGGGCTGTGTATATAGAGGGGGGGCTGTGTATATAGAGGGGGGGGGCTGTGTATATAGAGGGGGGGGGCTGTGTATATAGAGGGGGGGGGCTGTGTATATAGAGGGGGGCTGTGTATATAGAGGGGGGCTGTGTATATAGAGGGGGGGGCTGTGTATATAGAGGGGGGGGCTGTGTATATAGAGGGGGGGGCTGTGTATATAGAGGGGGGGCTGTGTATATAGGAGGGGGGGGCTGTGTATATAGTAGGGGGGGCTGTGTATATAGGAGGGGGGCTGTGTATATAGTTAGGGGGGGCTGTGTATATAGTGGGGGGGCTGTGTATATAGTGGGGGGGCTGTGTATATAGAGGGGGGGGCTGTGTATATAGAGGGGGGGCTGTGTATATAGAGGGGCTGTGTATATAGAGGGGGGGGCTGTGTATATAGAGGGGGGGGCTGTGTATATAGAGGGGGGCGGCTGTGTATATAGAGGGGGGCGGCTGTGTATATAGAGGGGGGCGGCTGTGTATATAGAGGGGGGCGGCTGTGTATATAGAGGGGGGGCTGTGTATATAGAGGGGGGGCTGTGTATATAGAGGGGGGGCTCTGTATATAGAGGGGGGGCTGTGTATATAGAGGGGGGCTGTGTATATAGAGGGGGGCTGTGTATATAGAGGGGGGGCTGTGTATATAGAGGGGGGGGCTGTGTATATAGAGGGGGGGGGCTGTGTATATAGAGGGGGGGGCTGTGTATAGAGGGGGGGCTGTGTATATAGAGGGGGGGCTGTGTATATAGAGGGGGGGCTGTGTATATAGAGGGGGGCTGTGTATATAGAGGGGGGCTGTGTATACTAATAACCTGGAGCGTCGTATGTCTTAGGGGGGATTAAACTGTCAGAGTCACTGGTAGAGAAGGATCTGGGTGACTTGTAGATCACAGACTACAGAATAGCACAATGTCAGGCTGCTGCTTCCAAAGCCGGCAGGATATTGTCATGTATCAAAAGAGGCCTGGACTCCAGGGACAGGGACATAATACTCCCCCTTTATAAAGCATTGGTACAGTCTATAGTCTATAATACTCCCCCTTTATAAAGCATTGGTACAGTCTATAGTGTATAATACTCCCCCTTTATAAAGTATTGGTACAGTCTATAGTGTATAATACTCCCCCCTTTATAAAGCATTGGGTACAGTCTATAGTGTATAATACTCCCCCTTTATAAAGCATTGGTACGGCCTCACCTGGAATATGCTGTTCAGTTTTGGTCGCCTGTACATAAAAGGGACACTGCGGAGTTGGAAAGGGTGCAGAGACGCGCGGACTAAACTAATATGGGGCATGGAACATCTTAGCTATGAGGAGCGATTAAAGGAGTTACAATTGTTTAGTCTTGAGAAGAGACGTATAAGGGGGGATATGATAAATGTATATAAGTATATAAATGGCCCATACAAAAAATATGGAGAAAAACTGTTCCAGGTTAAACCCCCCCAAAGGACGAGGGGGCACTCCCTCCGTCTGGAGAAGAAAAGGTTTAGTCTAAAGGGGCGGCACGCCTTCTTTACCGTGAGGACTGTGAATTTATGGAACGGTCTACCTCAGGAACTGGTCACAGCAGGAACAATTAACAGCTTTAAAACAGGGTTAGATACATTCATGGAACAAAATAACATTAAATGCTTATGAAGAAATATAAAACTACATCCCTTCCCCTTATCCCCTTACATCCTTCACTTCATTCCCTGGTTGGACTTGATGGACGTCTGTCTTTTTTCAACCATACTAACTATGTAACTATGTAACCCCAGTAGTAAGGAGATTACATGAGGAGGAGGATTGTTACAGTGTGTCACCCCAATAGTAAGGACATTACATGAGGAGGAGGTTTGTTACAGTGTGTCACCGCAGTAGTAAGGAGATTACATGAGGAGGAGGTTTGTTACAGTGTGTCATCCCAGTAGTAAAGAGATTACATGAGGAGGAGGTTTGTTACAGTGTGTCACCCCAGTAGTAAGGAGATTACATGAGGAGGAGGTTTGTTACAGTGTGTCACCCCAGTAGTAAGGAGATTACATGAGGAGGAGGTTTGTTACAGTGTGTCACCCCAGTAGTAAGGAGATTACATGAGGGGGGGGGGTTGTTACATTGTGTCGCTGGTTCTGTGATTCAGGCTCCTCCTCTTCTTCAGAACTATCCTCCACCTGCTGACCGGAGAGGTGAGGTGACCCATCTGCATTTCCACCATTGTTGTCCCCCCATCTACATTTCTACCATTGTTGTCCCCATTTACGTTTCCATCATTGTTGTCCCCAAACTACATTTCCACCATTGTTGTCCCCATCTACATTTCCGCCATTGTTGTCCCCATCTACATTTCCATCATTGTTGTCCCCCCATCTACATTTCCATCATTGTTGTCCCCCATCTACATTTCCACCATTGTTGTCCCCCCATCTACATTTCCCACCATTGTTGTCCCCCCATCTACATTTCCACCATTGTTGTCCCCATCTACATTTCCATCATTGTTGTCTCCATCTACATTTCCACCATTGTTGTCTCCATCTACATTTCCACCATTGTTGTCTCCATCTACATTTCCACCATTGTTGTCCCGATCTACATTTCCACCATTGTTGTCCCCATCTACATTTCCACCATTGTTGGCCCCATCTACATTTCCACCATTGTTGTCCCCATCTACATTTCCACCACTGTTGTCCCCATCTACATTTCCACCACTGTTGTCCCCATCTACATTTCCACCACTGTTGTCCCCATCTACATTTCCACCATTGTTGGCCCCATCTACATTTCCACCATTGTTGTCCCATCTACATTTCCACCATTGTTGTCCCCCCCATCTACATTTCCACCACTGTTGTCCTCCATCTACATTTCCAGCATTGTTGTCCCCCCATCTACATTTCCATTATTGTTGTCCCCAACTACATATCCACCATTGTTGTCCCCATCTACATTTCCACCATTGTTGTCCCCATCTACATTTCCACCATTGTTGTCCCCATCTACATTTCCACCATTGTTGTCCCCATCTACATTTCCACCATTGTTGTCCCCCATCTACATTTCCACCATTGTTGTCCCCATCTACATTTCCACCATTGTTGTCCCCATCTACATTTCCACCATTGTTGTCCCCATCTACATTTCCACCATTGTTGTCCCCATCTACATTTCCACCATTGTTGTCCCCCATCTACATTTCCACCATTGTTGTCCCCATCTACATTTCCACCATTGTTGTCCCCATCTACATTTCCACCACTGTTGTCCCCCATCTACATTTCCACCATTGTTGTCCCCCATCTAGATTTCCACCACTGTTGTCCCCCATCTACATTTCCACCATTGTTGTCCCCATCTACATTTCCACCATTGTTGTCCCCATCTACATTTCCGCCACTGTTGTCCCCCATCTACATTTCCGCCATTGTTGTCCCCATCTACATTTCCACCATTGTTGTCCCCCATCTACATTTCCACCATTGTTGTCCCCCATCTACATTTCCACCACTGTTGTCCCCCATCTACATTTCCACCATTGTTGTCCCCCATCTAGATTTCCACCACTGTTGTCCCCCATCTACATTTCCACCATTGTTGTCCCCATCTACATTTCCACCACTGTTGTCCCCATCTACATTTCCGCCACTGTTGTCCCCCATCTACATTTCCACCATTGTTGTCCCCATCTACATTTCCACCATTGTTGTTCCACATCTACATTTCCACCATTGTTGTCCCCCATCTACATTTCCACCATTGTTGTCCCCCATCTACATTTCCACCATTGTTGTCCCCATCTACATTTCCACCATTGTTGTCCCCATCTACATTTCCACCACTGTTGTCCCCCATCTACATTTCCACCATTGTTGTCCCCATCTACATTTCCACCATTGTTGTCCCCATCTACATTTCCACCACTGTTGTCCCCCATCTACATTTCCACCACTGTTGTCCCCATCTACATTTCCACCACTGTTGTCCCCCATCTACATTTCCACCATTGTTGTCCCCCATCTACATTTCCACCATTGTTGTCCCCATCTACATTTCCACCATTGTTGTCCTCCATCTACATTTCCACCACTGTTGTCCCCATCTACATTTCCACCACTGTTGTCCCCATCTACATTTCCACCACTGTTGTCCCCATCTACATTTCCACCACTGTTGTCCCCCATCTAGATTTCCACCACTGTTGTCCCCCATCTACATTTCCACCATTGTTGTCCTCCATCTACATTTCCACCATTGTTGTCCCCATCTACATTTCCACCATTGTTGTCCCCCATCTACATTTCCACCATTGTTGTTCCACATCTACATTTCCACCATTGTTGTCCCCCATCTACATTTCCACCATTGTTGTCCCCATCTACATTTCCACCATTGTTGTCCCCATCTACATTTCCACCATTGTTGTCCCCATCTACATTTCCACCATTGTTGTCCCCATCTACATTTCCACCATTGTTGTCCC
Organism: Hyla sarda; assembly: GCF_029499605.1. Taxonomy (NCBI): domain Eukaryota; kingdom Metazoa; phylum Chordata; class Amphibia; order Anura; family Hylidae; genus Hyla; species Hyla sarda. Next base: position 3,584,841 of record NC_079189.1, on the reverse strand, counting down.
CATCTACATTTCCACCATTGTTGTCCCCCCATCTACATTTCCACCATTGTTGTCCCCCCATCTACATTTCCACCATTGTTGTCCCCATCTACATTTCCACCATTGTTGTCCCCATCTACATTTCCACCATTGTTGTCCCCATCTACATTTCCACCACTGTTGGCCCCATCTACATTTCCACCACTGTTGACCCCATCTACATTTCCACCATTGTTGTCCCCCCATCTTCCTTTCCACCATTGTTGTCCCCCCCATCTACATTTCCACCATTGTTGTCCCCCCCCATCTACATTTCCACCATTGTTGTCCCCCCCATCTACATTTCCACCATTGTTGTCCCCCCCATCTACATTTCCACCATTGTTGTCCCCCCCATCTACATTTCCACCATTGTTGTCCCCCCATCTACATTTCCACCACTGTTGTCCCCATCTACATTTCCACCACTGTTGTCCCCCATCTACATTTCCACCACTGTTGTCCCCATCTACATTTCCACCACTGTTGTCCCCATCTACATTTCCACCACTGTTGTCCCCATCTACATTTCCACCACTGTTGTCCCCCATCTACATTTCCACCATTGTTGTCCCCCCCATCTACATTTCCACCATTGTTGTCCCTCCATCTACATTTCCACCATTGTTGTCCCTCCATCTACATTTCCACCATTGTTGTCCCTCCATCTACATTTCCACCATTGTTGTCCCCCATCTACATCTCCACCATTGTTGTCCCCCCATCTACATCTCCACCATTGTTGTCCCCCCATCTACATCTCCACCATTGTTGTCCCCCATCTACATTTCCACTATTGTTGTCCCCCATCTTTGGAGCCGTTCTATGTTCTGGATGTCTCTTTGTAGGTGAGGTCTCCAGAACTGACCCCAGTATTCCAGATGTGCTCACTAGAGCTCTATACAGGGGGCACAATCTCCTCTTTGTAGTGAGGGAGGAATACTGGGGTCAGTCCCCTCATTGTCTCTCTCCATACACAGGATTACACCATAGTGAAGAAGAAATGGGGGGAGTGTGTGGCCCCCAGCAGTCATCTCCATGAGTCAGGAGGACGGAGCAGGGCCCCGGGCCCTAATACAGAGCCTCCACCTCACTCACTGATACATGAGGAGAAGATCCTAGAACTCATCCACAGGATCACTGAGCTGCTGACTGGAGAGGTGACACTGCTGGGACATTATACAGTAATGGAGGGGTCTGGTGATGACTGGAGAGGTGACACTGCTGGGACATTATACAGTAATGGAGGGGTCTGGTGATGACTGGAGAGGTGACACTGCTGGGACATTATACAGTAATGGAGGGGTCTGGTGATGACTGGAGAGGTGACACTGCTGGGACATTATACAGTAATGGAGAGGTCTGGTGATGACTGGAGAGGTGACACTGCTGGGACATTATATAGTAATGGAGGGGTCTGGTGATGACTGGAGAGGTGACACTGCTGGGACATTATATAGTAATGGAGGGGTCTGGTGATGACTGGAGAGGTGACACTGCTGGGACATTATACAGTAATGGAGGGGTCTGGTGATGACTGGAGAGGTGACCCTGCTGGGACATTATACAGTAATGGAGAGGTCTGGTGATGACTGGAGAGGTGACACTGCTGGGACATTATACAGGAATGGAGGGGTCTGGTGATGACTGGAGAGGTGACACTGCTGGGACATTATACAGTAATGGAGGGGTCTGGTGATGATTAGAGAGGTGACCCTGCTGGGACATTATACAATAATGGAGGGGTCTGGTGATGACTGGAGAGGTGACACTGCTGGGACATTATACAGTAATGGAGGGGTCTGGTGATGACTGGAGAGGTGACACTGCTGGGACATTATACAGTAATGGAGGGGTCTGGTGATGACTGGAGAGGAGACACTGCTGGACATTATACAGTAATGGAGGGGCCTGGTGATGACTGGAGAGGTGACACTGCTGGGACATTATACAGTAATGGAGGGGTCTGGTGATGACTGGAGAGGTGACACTGCTGGGACATTATACAGTAATGGAGGGGTCTGGTGATGACAGAGGTGACACTGCTGGGACATTATACAGTAATGGAGGGGTCTGGTGATGACTGGAGAGGTGACACTGCTGGGACATTATACAGTAATGGAGGGGTCTGGTGATGACTGGAGAGGTGACTCTGCTGGGACATTATACAGTAATGGAGGGGTCTGGTGATGACTGGAGAGGTGACCCTGCTGGGACATTATACAGTAATGGAGGGGTCTGGTGATGACTGGAGAGGTGACCCTGTTGGTACATTATACAGTAATGGAGGTGTCTGGTGATGACTGGAGAGGTGACACTGCTGGGACATTATACAGTAATGGAGGCGTCTGGTGATGACTGGAGAGGTGACACTGCTGGGACATTATATAGTAATGGAGGGGTCTGGTGATGACTGGAGAGGAGACACTGCTGGACATTATACAGTAATGGAGGGGTCTGGTGATGACTGGAGAGGTGACACTGCTGGGACATTATACAGTAATGGAGGGGTCTGGTGGTGACTGGAGAGGAGACACTGCTGGACATTATACAGTAATGGAGGGGTCTGGTGGTGACTGGAGAGGAGACACTGCTGGACATTATACAGTAATGGAGGGGCCTGGTGATGACTGGAGAGGTGACACTGCTGGGACATTATACAGTAATGGAGGGGTCTGGTGATGACTGGAGAGGTGACACTGCTGGGACATTATATAGTAATGGAGGGGTCTGGTGATGACTGGAGAGGAGACACTGCTGGACATTATACAGTAATGGAGGGGTCTGGTGATGATTAGAGAGGTGACACTGCTGGGACATTATACAGTAATGGAGGGGGTCTGGTGATGACTGGAGAGGTGACACTGCTGGGACATTATATAGTAATGGAGGGGTCTGGTGATGACTGGAGAGGTGACACTGCTGGGACATTATACAGTAATGGAGGGGTCTGGTGATGACTGGAGAGGAGACACTGCTGGACATTATACAGTAATGGAGGGGTCTGGTGATGATTAGAGAGGTGACACTGCTGGGACATTATACAGTAATGGAGGGGTCTGGTGATGATTAGAGAGGTGACACTGCTGGGACATTATACAGTAATGGAGGGGTCTGGTGATGACTGGAGAGGTGACACTGCTGGGACATTATGCAGTAATGGAGGGGTCTGGTGATGACTGGAGAGGTGACACTGCTGGGACATTATACAGTAATGGAGGGGTCTGGTGATGACTGGAGAGGTGACACTGCTGGGACATTATATAGTAATGGAGGGGTCTGGTGATGACTGGAGAGGTGACACTGCTGGGACATTATACAGTAATGGAGGGGTCTGGTGATGACTGGAGAGGAGACACTGCTGGACATTATACAGTAATGGAGGGGTCTGGTGATGATTAGAGAGGTGACACTGCTGGGACATTATACAGTAATGGAGGGGTCTGGTGATGATTAGAGAGGTGACACTGCTGGGACATTATACAGTAATGGAGGGGTCTGGTGATGACTGGAGAGGTGACACTGCTGGGACATTATGCAGTAATGGAGGGGTCTGGTGATGACTGGAGAGGTGACACTGCTGGGACATTATACAGTAATGGAGGGGTCTAGTGATGGCTGGAGAGGTGACACTGCTGGGACATTATACAGTAATGGAGGGGTCTGGTGATGACTGGAGAGGTGACACTGCTGGGACATTATACAGTAATGGAGGGGTCTGGTGATGACTGGAGAGGTGACCCTGCTGGGACATTATACAGTAATGGAGGGGTCTGGTGATGACTGGAGAGGTGACACTGCTGGGACATTATACAGTAATGGAGGGGTCTGGTGATGACTGGAGAGGTGACACTGCTGGGACATTATACAGTAATGGAGGGGTCTGGTGATGACTGGAGAGGTGACACTGCTGGGACATTATACAGTAATGGAGGGGTCTGGTGATGACCGGAGAGGTGACCCTGCTGGGACATTATACAGTAATGGAGGGATCTGGTGATGACTGGAGAGGTGACACTGCTGGGAGAGCAACATGAAGGATGGTCTTATTATAGGGGTGAACTACCTACAGAGCGTTCCTCCTACATCTGTGGGGAGAACTATGTATGGTGGAGTAATACAGAAAAAAGGGAAAATCCAGCAACTCACCGCAAGTAGTATTCAGTAAATAAGGGCCGCCATGATTGTCCGGGATTTTGCGGGAAGCTCAGAGGCTACAAACCGGTAGGTTTTGTGCAATCAGCACTTCTTCCGGCCCCATGTTTATATGTAAACAAGAGCTTGTTAAAAATTATAGAATTCACACAGGAGAGAAGCCATATTCATGTTCAGAATGTGGGAAATGCTTTAGCCAAAAATCTAATCTCGTGAAACATGAGTGAATTCATACAAGAGAGAAGCCGTATTCATGTTCTGAATGTGGGAAGTGCTTAAAGGATAAACCAGTTCTTCTGTTACATGAGAAAATCAACACAGGAGAGAAGCCATATTCTTGTTCTGAATGTGGGAAATGTTTTGTAAGTGAACCAGAGCTTGGTAAACATGAGAGAAGTCACACAGGAGAGAAGCCATATTCATGTTCAGAATGTGGGAAACGCTTTAGCCAAAAATCAACTCTTGTTGTACATGAGATAATTCACACAGGAGAGTAGCCATATTCATGTTCTGAATGTGGGAAATCTTTCACAGATGAATAAAACCTTGCTAAACATGAGATAATTCACACAGGGGAGAGGTAGTATTCATGTTCAGAATGTGGGAAATGTTTTTCACGTAAATTAGATTTTGTTTTACATGAGAAAAGTCACAAAGGGTTGAATCAATATTCGTGTTCGAAATGTAGAAAATGTTATAAACCAGTAGGTTTCGTGCAATGAGCACTGGGGGCGGAAGAAGTGCTGATTGCACAGAACCTACCGGTTTGTAGCCTCTGAGCTTCCCGCACCACCGCTTACTTCAGTTGTCTTATTTTTGGAACCGTTGTGACTCGTGGTTTTTGTTCTTCTATATATCCCATTGATTGCATTAGGTGCTTTGGTCAGGTGCCTCCAGCTGTTGCTCTCTTCATTACCGTGTTTCCCCCGAAAATACACCCTACCCCGAAAATAAGCCCTAGCTGGATTATCGGGGTGGGCTGCAATATAAGCCCTACCCTACGAAAATAAGACCTAGACCAGTGGTCTCCAACCTGCGGACCTCCCAGATGTTGCAAATATTTGCAACATCTGGAGGTCCGCAGGTTGAAGACCACTGACCTAGACAATGCTCGGGCTGCAAATATTAAAATAACAAACTTTAACTTACCTTAGTCCTCCGTTCCCCCGTTGCTAAGGAACCGGCGCCATGGTCCCTCCGCTATTCTTGCTGCTTCCTGGGGATGGGAACGTCACAGAGCCTTCAGCCTATCACCGGCCGCAACAATGTCCCGCCCCGCCCCGGCCAGTGATAGGCTGAACCCACTGTCATGTAATGAGCTCTGGCCGGCTTCTTACATGACAGTGCGTTTATCCTATCACTGGCCGGGGCGGGACATCGCTGCGGCCGGTGATAGACTGACAGCTGTCCGACGTTCCCGTTCCCAGCGTGAGGCCAACGTAGGTAAGTTAAAGGACATCTGCAGTGTGATTAACACTTATCCCCTATCCGCAGGATAGGGGATAAGTGTTTGATCGCGGGGGGTCCGACCGCTGGGACCCCCTGTGATCTCCTGTACGGGGCCGCGGCTGTCCCGTGCAGGGGACGTGGCAGCCGCAGCATGACGTTGCAGCCGGCACGCCTCCTCCATACATCTCTATGGGAGAGGCGGGGAGGCAGAGTTTCCCCATAGAACTGTATAGAGACGGGGCGTCACCGTCGACCTCTAGGTCGACGCTACGCGCCTTAACGCTCACCATGAGCGCTAATGGCCGCGCCCCGTTAGGGAGATCGCGGGGGGGGGTCCCAGCGGTCGGACCCCCCGCAATCAAACACTTATCCCCTATCCTGTGAATAGGGGATAAGTGTCATACCGCTGCAGTTGTCCTTTAAAGTTTTTTCTTCATCTTTTGCAGCCCGGGCATAGGGATACAGTGTACAGCAGTGGTCTCAAACCTGCGGACCTCCAGCTGTTGCAAAACTACAACTTTCAGCATGCCCGGACAGCCAACGGCTGTCCGGGCATGCTGGGAGTTGTAGTTTTGCAATATCTGGAGGTCCGCAGGTTGGAGACCTGGCGTACAGTATAGAGTTCCATTGCCGTCGGCCCCCAACAAAGAGGAGGAGGGCAGTGCTTGCGGGTGACATATGTGAGTAGTACCCAGCTGGGTTGATAATTAATTGGGGGGGAGCAGAACAGCCCTGGCGGGTAACATGATTTGGTGGGGGGGGGAGCAGAACAGCGCTGGCGGGTCACATGATTTGGTGGGGGGGGAGCAGAACAGCGCTGGCGGGTCACATGATTTGGTGGGGGGGGGGGAGCAGAACAGCGCTGGCGGGTCACATGATTTGGTGGGGGGGGGAGCAGAACAGGGCTGGTGGGTCACATGATTTGGTGGTGGGGGGGAGCAGAACAGCGCTGGTGGGTCACATGGTTTGGTGGGGGGGAGCAGAACAGGGCTGGTGGGTCACATGATTTGGTGGGGGGGAGCAGAACAGCGCTGGCGGGTCACATGATTTGGTGGGGGGGGAGCAGAACAGCGCTGGCGGGTCACATGATTTGGTGGGGGGGGGGAGCAGAACAGCGCTGGCGGGTCACATGATTTGGTGGGGGGGGAGCAGAACAGGGCTGGTGGGTCACATGATTTGGTGGTGGGGGGGAGCAGAACAGCGCTGGCGGGTCACATGATTTGGTGGGGGGGGAGCAGAACAGGGCTGGTGGGTCACATGATTTGGTGGTGGGGGGGAGCAGAACAGCGCTGGCGGGTCACATGATTTGGGGGGTTGGTGAAAGAAATACCGTTCTATACCGTGGAACCGCCATAAGTTACAAAAATACCGTGATACACATATTTGGTCATACCGCCCAGGCCTAGTACATACCGTAAATAAATAATAAGCCCTACCCTGAAAATAAGCCCTAGTGTGTTTTTTGTGACTAAAATTAATATAAGACCCAGTCTTATTTTCGGAGAAACACGGTATTAGTAGAACTACTTATAGGACTTACTTTGGATCCTTACACCAAGTAGTGGGTCAATAGTGGTCACTCCTATACAGCATTACACCCATACAAACACATCCCTTACCACCAGGCAGGGTCACCCCCCTACGCTGTTCCGTAGGATTTACTGTATGGAGAAGAGTAACATAAGCAATGCGGATGGCTTCGGAGGTGAGTAAGACGCACAAAGGGCAGACATCTGGGGTAGAACCGCGCATAATGAGAAAAGAAGATATACCCCAATTAGAACAAGTATAGAAAGTACATGGTAACCATAATATCCAGGCTATAGAAGGAAAAAATACAACGCAATCCACATTGGAACGACATGTATAACCATTAAGAAGGAAGTCTGGATAATTCCATTGGTAGAACGTGGTGCAATGGAAGTCGGGTAGTGACAATGGGAAGGAAGAGGATGTATGAAACCAAAGAAAACAAAAAGACCAGGAAAGAAACCACATTTGAGCTCTATATGGAGGGCAAAGGTTACAGAGCACAGAAAATGGAGCCTCGTTCCCCAAGGGAGTCTACGGTCTCAGGTAGTGGGGACTAGACAACCAAGATTGTCATTGGGCACGGAATTTGCTTATAAGGACGCAGGGTTTTTCCGTTTTTGGATTTTCATTTTTTCCTCATCACCTTCTGAAAATCATAACGCTTTCAATTTTGCACATAAAATTCCATATGATGCTTATTTTTTGTGCCACCAATTCTACTTTGCAGTGACATTAGTCATTTTACCAAAAAAGTCCACGGCGAAACGAAAAAAAAATTCATTGTGCGACAAAATGTAAGAAAAAATTAAATTTTGTAACTTTTGGGGGCTTCCGTTTCTACATAGTACATATTTCGGTAAAAATGACCCCTTCTCTTTATTCTGTAGGTCCATACGATTAAAATGATCCCCTACTTATATAGGTTTGATTTTGTCGCACTTTTGGAAAAAAATCATAACTACACGCAGGAAAATTTATACGTTAAAAATTGTCATCTTCTGACCCCTATAACTTTTTAATTTTTCCGTGTACGGGGCAGTATGAGGGCTCATTTTTTGCGTCGTGTTCTGAAGTTTTTCTCGGTACCATTTTTGTATTGATCAGACTTTTTGATCGCTTTTTATTCATTTTTTCATGCTATAAAAAGTGACCAAAAAGGACGTTATTTTGGACTTTTTGGCGCGTACGCCATTGTCCGTGTGGTTTAATTAACAATATATTTTTATATTTCGAACATTTCCGCACACAGAGATACCACATATGTTTATTTTTATTTACACAATTTTTTTTTTTTATGGGAAAGGGGGGTGATTCAAACTTATTAGGGAAGGGGTTAACCCCTTAAGGACTCAGCCCATTTTGGCCTTAAGGACTCAGACAATTTAATTTTTTACGTTTTCATTTTTTCCTCCTCGCCTTCTAAAAATCATAACTCTTTTATATTTTCATCCACAGACTAGTATGAGGGCTTGTTTTTGGCGCGACCAGTTGTCCTTTGTAATGACATCACTCATTATATCATAAAATGTATGGCGCAACCAAAAAACACTATTTTTTTGGGGAAATTAAAACGAAAAACGCAATTTTGCTAATTTTGGAAGGTTCCATTTTCACGCCGTACAATTTATGGTAAAAATGACCTGTGTTCTTTATTCTGAGGGTCAATACGATTAAAATGATACCCATTATTATATATTTTTATATTATTGTTGCGCCTAAAAAAAATCACAAACTTTTTAACCAAATTAGTACGTTTATAATCCCTTTATTTTGATGACCTATAACTTTTTTATTTTTCCGTATAAGCGGCGGTATGGTTGCTCATTTTTTGCGCCATGATCTGTACTTTTTTTTTATACCACATTTGCATATAAAAAACTTAATACATTTTTTATAATTTTTTTTTAAATAAAATGTATAAAAAAAGTAGGAGTTTTTGACTTTTTTTTTTCGTTCACGCCGTTAACCGTACGGGATCATTTTATTTTAATAGTTCGGACATTTACGCACGCGGCGATACCAAATATGTCTATGAAAAATGTTTTTTACGCTTTTTGGGGGTAAAATAGGAAAAAACGGACGTTTTACTTTTTTATTGGGGGAGGGGATTTTTCACTTTTTTTTTTACTTTTACTTTCACATTTTTTTACATTTTTTTTTACACTTGAATAGTCCCCATAGGGGACTATTCATAGCAATACCATGATTGCTAATACTGATCTGTTCTATGTATAGGACATAGAACAGATCAGTATTATCGGTCATCTCCTGCTCTGGTCTGCTCGATCACAGACCAGAGCAGGAGACGCCGGGAGCCGGAAGCAGGAAGGTGAGGGGACCTCCGTGCGGTGTTATGAATGATCGGATCCCCGCAGCAGCGCTGCGGGCGATCCGATCATTCATTCAAATCGCGCACTGCCGCAGATGCCGGGATCTGTATTGATCCCGGCACCTGAGGGGTTAATGGCGGACGCCCGCGAGATCGCGGGCGTCGGCCATTGCCGGCGGGTCCCTGGCTGCGATCAGCAGCCGGGATCAGCCGCGCATGACACGGGCATCGCTCCGATGCCCGCGGTTATGCTTAGGACGTAAATGTACGTCCTGGTGCGTTAAGTACCACCGCACCAGGACGTACATTTACGTCCTGCGTCCTTAAGGGGTTAAATGATCTTTTGTTAACTTTTTTTTATTTTTTTTTTATTTTTTTTGCAGTGCTATAGCTCCCATAGGGACCTATAACACTGCACACACTGATCTCTTATACTGATCATTGTTATCCCATAGGAGACTATAACACTGCACACACTGATCTCTTATACTGATCATTGTTATCCCATAGGGACCTATAACACTGCACACACTGATCTCTTATACTGATCATTGTTATCCCATAGGGACCTATAACACTGCACACACTGATCTCTTATACTGATCATTATTATCCCATAGGAGACTATAACACTGCACACACTGATCTCTTATACTGATCATTGTTATCCCATAGGGACCTATAACACTGCACACACTGATCTCTTATACTGATCATTGTTATCCCATAGGGACCTATAACACTGCACACACTGATCTCTTATACTGATCATTGTTATCCCATAGGGAGCTATAACACTACACACTGATCTCTCATACTGATCATTGTTATCCCATAGGAGACTATAACACTGCACACACTGATCTCTCATACTGATCATTGTTATCCCATAGGAGACTATAACACTGCACACACTGATCTCTTATACTGATCATTGTTATCCCATAGGAGACTATAACACTGCACACACTGATCTCTTATACTGATCATTGTTATCCCATAGGGACCTATAACACTGCACACACTGATCTTTTACCCTGATCCCTGCAAAGTCATGGCTTTGCATGGATCAGCGAGATAGGGGCTCGATTGCTCAAGCCTGTAGCTCAGGCTTGGAGCAATCAAATGCTGATCGGACGCAACGGAGCAAGGTGAGGGGGGCCTCCGCTCGCATCCTAGCTGATCAGGACATTGCGATTTTATCAACTTTGATTGCCGCGTCTAAAGGGTTAATAGCGCGCGGCACAGCGATTGGTGCCGCACGCTATTAGCCCACGGTCCCGGCTATCGTTAGCAGCCAGGACCAGGCGAGGGGCGTACAGGTACGCCCTTCGTCCTGAAAGCGCTACAATCTCAGGTAGGGGGGACTAAACAACCAAGATTGCCATTGGGCACAGAATTTGTCGTATGGTGAGCTAAAGAGAACGCTTATTCCGAATAACGTGATATTGACTGGGTTCAGGGCTTCATGGACTGAAGGGACTTTCAACGTATTCTACTGTGTAATAGTCGGAATCTTAGTGGCCATAGAAATGTTCTCCGGTGGGGTCCACACCTCAGGGGGTTATTTGTCCAGTCTCAGGGAGCAGCTCCTCTGATCACCAAGCAGACATTAAACAACCAATTGAACTCCCTGCCACAGGGTCAAAGCCAGACAAGCCCCAAATATATGGAGCAGGGTCCCTACCATCCCCCGCCAACATAAATTAGAGCAAGAGGGGTCTAGCAGATGTAGCCTAGAAGGTGTATAGTACCACCCATGGGATCTTCACTATGGCTTCTGGTTGATAGAATGGAAGCGTTTGCGTAAAGAATTAGTCCATTACTCCATTGATAGAGACAGAGACGTCTACTGGTAAGGGCTCGTTCACACGGCCGTCTGCCTCCGTTAATAAATGCCAGTTCTGCAGTCCGTTTGATCATTTTTAAACTGGTTGCAAACGGCTGTAAAATGATCCCATTGATGTCAAGGGGATTTTTTTTTACAATCCTTTATCACCCGTCTGCACACGTTTGCTTCCTGTTGCGTTTTTTCTTTTTATGGGAGAAAAGACGGTGCATGCAGTATTTTTTCTCCCGTCAAAAATAAAGGATTAGAAACGGATATTATAAATTTTACATTGAAGTCTATGGCAAACGGATGAACCTTTAATGTCTTCCATTTGTCCCCCGGTTTACAATATCCGTTTCTGAACTATTACTTCTGAGCATGCTCAGAAGAGGTGACATCAGCAGACTCCTGCAGTGCTGAGGGACTACTACTACTCCCATTATGGAACAGACTGCCGGAGTCTGCCGGCGGCTAGGGAGGCTACATTAGTGTTTGTACTACTACCCCCAAAATGGAACAGAGTCTGTTCCATGTTGGGGGTAGTAGTACAGGTGATAAGGGATTGATCTCACCAGGTCTCACTTCTGGTGACCCAATGCGATCAGTTATAAAGCAGGGGAGCGGGAGGCCTTCTTTGCTCCCCTGTGATGTATCTACTACTGTGTAAACTTTCATTTTTAGATACCCCACTGGGAGCCCTGAATGGCCGGCACAGAGGAGCCATTCAGGGCTCCTGGCAGAGGATTTAAAAATGTAAGTTCACACAGTAGTATATACATCACAGGGGAGAGGAGCATGCCACCCGCTCCCCTGCTTTATAACTGTTTATCTCATCGGGTCTCAGAAGCGAGACTCAGAGCGACCAATCCCTTATCCCCTGTACTACTACCCCCAACATGGAACAGACTCTGTTCCATGATGGGGATAGTACAAACACTAATGTAGCCTCCACAGCCACCTGTAGACTGGGGGAACTACTACTCCCATCATGGAAAGGAGTCTGTTCCATGATGGGAGGAGTAGTAGTAGTCCCGGCTGAGGTAGTCTGCAGACGGCTGATACTAACGGATGCCACTAAATGGCATCCCTTTGCATCCGTTATTAGAATGGTCCGTTAAGGAGGCAATAACCGTGACAGTATGAACAGGGACAATGGCCGTGTGAACGTAGCCTAAGTCAGAGTCCCATTTGGACATAAAGTGCAACTCCGTCATACACATCCGGTCACTCACAGATTGTAGAATAAGGATCTGGCCTTTAGGTTCTTAGTCACTAGTCAAGTAAGTCAGATATGTTTGGGGTATTTGGTGTTGTCTTTTTAAGTCAGTATTAAAGGGGTACTCCGGTGGGAAACCAGAAAGGTATACAGATTTGTAAATTAATTCTATTTAAAAATCTTAACCCTTCCAGTACTTATCAGCTGCTGTATACTGCAACATTCCTTTGGCTGTCTGGGCATGCTGGGAGTTGTAGTTTTGCAACATCTGGAGCACCAGAGTTTGGAGATCACTATATAGTGGTTTCCAAACAGTGCCCTTCCAGCTGTTGCATAACGTATGCCCCCCCCCCCCCCACACACACACTTTTATGTGCCTGGACAAAGGCTGGCTGGGATTTGTAGTGCACAATGAGGCTTCTACAGGAATGGACAGGAGGTCCCTGAGACCAGTCGACAGATCAGGGCCTGGGAGGTGATTGACACAGAAACCAGCAAATCATAGTATAATCTGGGGTCATGTGATAGTTGCAAGGAATCCTGGTCAACCTGAGGTCATCTCTCTGCCCCTGTGCCTCCTGCTTCCTCTAAGCGCCATGTGTCCCTCACCCCCATGTTAATGGTTTCGCATCAGCCGAATCGGGAAACATTCAAAATAAATTGTTGTGTAATCCGGGTGGGCGGGGCTCGGATCCTCATCTCTAATTCTGTGGAACCACAATCCAGAAGCCATGTGTGATGTCCCAGTACAGGACAAGGTCCTGTACTACCAATAGGCCCTGCCAGGTTGAGTCCCTCAGTGACCTGGGGGGTTCCCTGTTAGGTGTCCCCCTGTTGTTTTCAGAATGTTGTGTATATCACTTTAATGCCTAGACAGTATCCTTATGTATAGGTAGTACCAAGGACATGTGGGAGGTCTAAAGGACCTGTGTAAATCTGTCACGTTATGTTATGCAGTCACATGATTTCTTGTCACATGTTCTCCCAGAGAGCACCAGCTTAACCTATGACCCACAACTTGACCAATGGGCCTTAGTCCAGCCCCCCACTACATAAAGGTGTGGCCATTACTATTCTCTCTCCTGTACTATTAGTCTTTACTGAGACAGCCACCACCAGAGATCTCGGTGCAAGTGATCAGCATCTGGAAGACCCCAAAAGCTACAGTCATTCCAGTAAGTCTGAAGTCTATGTCTGCTGTCACTGAAACTAGTCAAGTCCTGCATATAGTCAAATCCAATCTCAAGTCAAGTTAATTACAAGTATATTGGTCCAGCAAGCTGCGAGGTCCCTCTGGGTCCTGGCCACCTCTCTGGGAATTGTGGCCTTAGCTGTGAAGATAATTCCATCTGTCTTATACTCACTAAAATCCTCCGCTTGACCATAACTGGTTGTGGACTCTCATTTCACTACTAGCAACTGGGATAGCGGAGAATCCAGGCATGTGGTGTTCCGGAACCCTAAAATCACACTGGCGTCACGAACACTAGGAGTTAATACCATCTTGCCCCCGGGGTTAATACCCTCTGATCCCACCACTCACACCGCTACACCCGTGGGACACATGTCTGATCTTTATCAGGTAATGTTCAGTCATTTTTATTCATTATTCCTTATATCCGGCACATTGTTACCCAATAAAAACTCCAAAATATAAATTATAAAGTAATTAAATATCCAGATAATCACATAAGAGAAAATATCACCCAACACATAAAATATCATTAAACCCCCAAATACTATAATATTACACTTATATTTACACTTTATATATAAACACTGAAGTCAGTGATTAAATGATGATGATTGTTAATAAATAAATAGTAATGTAATTGTAATTAGGATTTAAAGGGGTACTCCTCCAAAGGATAGGGGATAAGATGCCTGATCGCGGGGGTCCCACCGCTGGGGACCCCCCGTGATCTTCCACGCCGCACCCCGTTAGAATCAGCCCCCGGAGCTTGCTCGCTCCCGGTCTGATGACTGGCGATCACGGGGACGGAGCATAGTGACGTCACGGCTCCGCCCCCCGTTGGACATCACGCTCCGCTCCCTCAATGCAAGCCTATGGGAGGGGGCGTGACAGCATTGTGACATCATGTCTCGCCCCCGTGTGACGTCAGGCTCCGCCCCCTCAATGCAGGCCTATGGGAGGGGGCGTGACAGCTGTCACGCCCCCTCCCATAGGCTTGCATTGAGGGGGTGGAGCGTAACGGCAGATGGGGGGCGGAGCCGTGACATTGCAATGCTCCGGCCCCGTGATCGCCAGTCCTCAGACCCGGAGCGAACCTGCTCCGGGGACTGATTGTAACGGGGTGCTGCGTGCAAGATCACGGGACCCCCGAGATCAGGCTTCTTAGATGTCTTAGCGCCGGAGTACCCCTTTAACGTACTCAATGTATTTATTGGATGTAACGTTACTAGATGTGATGTTTATATACTGTCTGTTATATACATTCATACAATGTAACCGTTATATATTGTAATCATCCTAGAGTGACCTCTAGTGGCCATGTGGGGAGATACAATGTATTAGTATAAGGGGATGGAGATTCTGGTGCGCATGAGACTCCTGGTGGAAGGGGGAAACTTATGTCTCTAGTGAGGGTGGATGCCGGCCAGTCATGTGATCATCACTGCCAGATGATGCGGCGGGACTCAACTTCCCGGTTCAGGTCTCCGTCCATGCGCCAATGAACGGGAGCTGGCTGTTTAAGGGCAAAGATGGTGAGTCCCTTCTCCTGATGAAGTGTTATATCCACGAAACATGCATAGAGGCTGCTCGGTGGTTCCCCGCATGGTTAGAAGCAGTATTCAGTATAACATTTATGAAGTTTATTAACCCTTTACGAGTTTCACAGAAATGAAAGCAAAATAATAGCGGAATTTTAAAAATGGACATTTTTTTGCACATTTTCCATTTTTTCCCCCTTAACGCAGCGAGTGTTTATAGAGAAATGTAACTAAATATTTATTCCCCTAATCCTGACATATTTAGAAATATCCTATATTTTATTTTTCTTTTAAAATGTTTTTATTAGAAATTTTGTAGAATACAGAACTCAAAAGACATTTCAGACATTGCATACGTTATAGTACATGACTATTAGGCGTGTAAACCATCACATTGATACGAAGCTTTTGATGAATTTTTGGATCATCTAGAGATTATGTCATAGGAAAAGGAAAACAGAAAATTAACCCCTTCAGGACAGAGCCATTTTTCATTTTTGCACTTTCGTTTTTTCCTTCTCTCCTAAAAATCATAACACTTTAAATTTTCCACCTGCAGACCAATATGGGGCTTGTTTTTTGCAAGACTAAATTTACTTTGTAATACTATAAATCATTTCAACACCAAATCTACGGCGAAACCAGAAAAAAAAAAAAAAAAAGAAATTGTGAGGTAAAATAAAAATAAAAACACCATTATGTAACTTTGGGGGCTTTCGATTCTACGCAGTGCACTTTTCGGTAAAACTGACACCTTATCTTTATTCTGTAGGTCCATACGAATAAAATGATACCCAACTTATATAGGTTTGATTTTGTTTTACTTGTTTAAAAAAATTATATCTTTTTGTACGAAAATTTTAATCTTTAAAGTTGTCATCTTCTGACCCCTATAATTTTTTTTATTTTTCCGTATACAGGGCTAAGTGAGGGCTCATTTTTTAGGAGACTTTTTGACTGCTTTTTATAAGTTTTTTTAGGATATACAAAGTGACCAAAAGTACGCAATTTTGGACTTTGGAATTTTTTTACGTGTACGCCATTGACCGTGTGGTTTAATTAACATTATATTTTTATAGTTCGGACATATGTGGCAGGATGTTTTTTTTTGTTTACATATTTATTTTTATGCGAAAAGGGGGGTGATTTCAAATGTTTATTAAGGAAGGGTTTAATTGACATTAACTTTTTTTTTTTTTTTTAACACACTTTCAGTCCCAGTAGGGGACTATAACATACAATCCTTGGATTGCATACACTGGTCAATGCTATGCCATAGCATAGCATTGATCAGTGTTATCTGTGCTCGATTGCTCCACCCTGCATGGTCGGCTGGGAGCATCGAGCCACAGATCGGACGGCGAGGAGGCAGGTAAGGGCACACCTGCTGTCCTCTTAGCAGATCGGGACCTCGCAGTTTTATCGCGATAGTTCCGATCAGCTCCGCTGAGCTGCAGGGATCAGTTTAGTTTCATTTTAGATGCTGAACCCTGGAGTAAGGGGGAAGTAGGAGACCCCGCTGCTCTGTCATTACTATTGGTCTGACAGTACTGCCGGGCAGGGGAGGCTGCAAGTGGTCCTTGGCCGGCTTTAGGGATGGTCGGCTGTGGTGCACAACCGAGCTCACTAAACTTTCACAGCACCCGGCGGCACTGCGAAACTTTATTTCAATCAGGCCCATGTACATGTTGTTGCAGCAGGTCAGCCGTTTCCTATCAGGTACATGTACTTAATTTTTCGGAAAAGGGTTAATGTGAATTCTTTGAGATTTAAAATCTGATTTCATATAAAATATTTCTGCATATAGAAAATCATTGTGGAGTTTTCCCTAAGTGACATCTCTGATGACTCCTTAGTTTACTTACAGTAATAAAACATTTCCCACATTCTGAACATAAATACGGCTTCTCTCCTGTGTGAAATTTCTCATGTGACACAAGATCTGATTTTCTTTTAAAACATTTCTCACATTCTGGACATGAATATGGCTTTTCTCCTGTGTGAATTCTCTCATGTGACACAAGATGTGATTTAGCTGTAAAACATTTTCCACATTCTGAACATGAATATGGCTTCTCCCCTGTGTGAATTCTTTCATGTATGACAAGCTCTGATTTAGTTTTAAAACATTTCCCACATTCTGAACAAACATATGGCTTCTCTCCTGTGTGAATGCGCTCATGATTAACAAGATCTGATTTGCTTTTAAAACATTTCACACATTCTGAGCATGAATATGGCTTCACTCCTGTGTGAATTCTTTTATGAATAACAAGAGTTGACTTGCTTGCAAAACATTTCCCACATTCCGAACATGAATATGGCTTCTCTCCTGTATGAATTCTCTCATGTTTAACTAGATGTGATAGCTGTCTAAAACATTTCCCACATTCTGAACATGAATATGGCTTCTCCCCTGTGTGAAATCTCTCATGTACAACAAGCTCTGGTTTACTTTTAAAACACTTTCCACAATTTGAACATGAATATGGCTTAGCCCCTGTATGAATTCTTTCATGTCTAACAAGATCTGATTTATTATAAAAACATTTCCCACATTCTGAACATGAATATGGCTTATCTCCTGTGTGACTTCTCTGATGTGAAACAAGATTTGATTTACTTTCACAACATTTCCCACATTCTGAACATGAATATGGGTTTTCTCCTGTGTGAATTATTTCATGCATAACCAGCTGGTAGTTATTGTAAAAACATTTACCACATTCTGAACATGAATATGGCTTCTCTCCAGTGTGAATTCTCTCATGTTTAACAAGCCGTGCTTTACTGTTAAAACTTTTACCACATTCTGAACAGGAATATGGCTTCTCCCCTGTGTGAATTCTTCTGTGTATAAGAAGATATGATCTTCTAGTAAACTCTTTTCCACATTCATCACATTGCATCCTTTTCCCCCCTTTCTGCTCTGTCCTTGTGGTAACAATGTGTGGTTGGTCAGGAGAAGGTTCCTCATGATCAGGTGGATTATTATAGGATAGATCTGGATGGACATTAGGGGTAAGGAGGTCTTCTCCTGAGGAGCGCTCCATCATATCTTCATCTTCTCCTTTATCATTCAGGGATAACATGAAGTTTCCCTCAGAATTCTTACTGGGATGTTCTGTTGGAGCAAACAATATATTTTTCAGATTTCTTTTAAAATATTTTATTAAGGGGTTAAACTGAGTTTTCTCCGATCTCCGTTCATAACATCTGATGAGCCCCAAATCCTGATGCTGCCCCTAGTGTTCTACCTGGAGCATGACAGGACCCATAGATGACCTTGGAGAGGATCTCTATATAGTCACCTCCCTCAGGTCCTGACTATACATAACACAGGGGATCACTGGGGCCTGAAGGGTTAATGTAATGTAGATCTAAGGTGGAGCCTCCCCTGAAGAAACCTCTGAATTTCCTCTGTAATCCATTACTACATACCTGGGACAACACCTCCTGGAAATATTACATACCCGGGACAACACCTCCTGGAATTATTACATACCTGGGAAACACCTCCTGGAATTATTACATACCTGGGACAACACCTCCTGGAATTATTACATACCTGGGAAACACCTCCTGGAATTATTACATACCTGGGGTAATACCTCCTGGAATTATTACATACCTGGGGTAACACCTGGAAATATTACATACCTGGGACAACACCTCCTGGAATTATTACATACCTGGGAAACACCTCCTGGAATTATTACATACCTGGGGTAACACCTCCTGGAATTTCCTCCTTCACTTCCCTCATACACGGGTGATGGCCCCTCATCCTCTCTTCTTCATCCTCCACTTTATTATTAGTCAGATCTCCCCCCTGATGTGACATATAGAACAATTCACTACAATACAGCAGACAGGAGGAGCAACAGAGACCCCCAAAATCTATCCCCACATCTATGACTGCAGGACCCCCCTATAGAGATATAGGATCAGCCTCATCTACCTGATGCTTCTCTGGGACATTTCCCTCTGGACAGTCCTGGGAATACAGAGGACGGGGACACCTCTCGGGTGGATTTCTATCAATGACTCCATCTGTAGGGAATACACAGTGAATGAATACATCAGTACTGGATAGATTTCTATGTTACTAGGTAGTGAGAGTGATATCTATATATATATATATATATATATATATATATATATATATATAATGTCTCTTCTTACCTTGTGATGTGAGGGGCCGGTGATCCTCCATCATGACTATGTCCTGGTACAGATCCTTGTGTTCTTCTACATACTCCCACTCCTCCATGGAGAAATAGACCGCCACATCCAGACACCTTATAGGAACCTGACACACAATGATACCGTCATCACCAGACCCCTCCATTACTGTGTAATGTCCCAGCAGTGTCACCTCTCTAATCATCACCAGACCCCTCCATTACTGTATAATGTCCCAGCAGTGTCACCTCTCCAGTCATCACCAGACCCCTCCATTACTGTATAATGTCCCAGCAGTGTCACCTCTCCAGTCATCACCAGACCCCTCCATTACTGTATAATGTCCCAGCAGGGTCACCTCTCCAGTCATCACCAGACCCCTCCATTACTGTATAATGTCCCAGCAGGGTCACCTCTCCAGTCATCACCAGACCCCTCCATTACTGTATAATGTCCCAGCAGAGTCACCTCTCCAGTCATCACCAGACCCCTCCATTACTGTATAATGTCCCAGCAGTGTCACCTCTCTAATCATCACCAGACCCCTCCATTACTATATAATGTCCCAGCAGTGTCACCTCTCCAGTCATCACCAGACCCCTCCATTACTGTATAATGTCCCAGCAGTGTCACCTCTCTATTCATCACCAGACTCCTCCATTACTGTATAATGTCCCAGCAGTGTCACCTCTCCAGTCATCACCAGACCCCTCCATTACTGTACAGTGTCCCAGCAGTGTCACCTCTCTATTCATCACCAGACTCCTCCATTACTGTATAATGTCCCAGCAGTGTCACCTCTCCAGTCATCACCAGACCCCTCCATTACTGTACAATGTCCCAGCAGTGTCATCTCTCCAGTCATCACCAGACCCCTCCATTACTGTATAATGTCCCAGCAGTGTCACCTACCTAATCATCACCAGACCCCTCCATTACTGTATAATGTCCCAGCAGTGTCACCTATCTAATCATCACCAGACCCCTCCATTACTGTCCCAGCAGTGTCACCTCTCCAGTCATCACCAGACCCCTCCATTACTGTATAATGTCCCAGCAGTGTCACCTCTCCAGTCATCACCAGACCCCTCCATTACTGTATAATGTCCCAGCAGTGTCACCTCTCCAGTCATCACCAGACCCCTCCATTACTGTATAATGTCCCAGCAGTGTCACCTCTCCAGTCATCACCAGACCCCTCCATTACTGTATAATGTCCCAGCAGTGTCACCTCTCCAGTCATCACCAGACCCCTCCATTACTGTATAATGTCTCAGCAGTGTCACCTCTCCAGTCATCACCAGACCCCTCCATTACTGTATAATGTCCCAGCAGTGACACCTCTCCAGTCATCACCAGACACCTCCATTACTGTATAATGTCCAAGCAGTGTCACCTCTCCAGTCATCACCAGACCCTCCATTACTGTATAATTAGAGATGAGCGAACTTTTAAAAAATCTGATTTGGGCGATTCGCCGAATTTGCGGTGAATCTATATTAAAAATGGCTATTTCTGGCCTACAGACAGCCTCAATAGGGGTATAGAACACTTTGCTGTGTTCCAAAACGCATATGGAGTGTGCTGGGGTAGTGAAATAATACTGTTATTTAGAATAACATGCAGATTACTGGCATCGCTATTAGAATCACTGCTGCCGAGCGGCAAAATGACAGAGCCTGAAGGTGGCATCAGTGTCAAGAGACCATATAGTGACTGAATGACACAGTGTGGAGGTGTTGGCAGCATGAGGAGACCTTATAGTTGCTGAATGACACAGCCTTCAGCTGGCAGCAGCATGAGCAGACACTAGGACTTCACAATCCCTAAGATTAAAAGATGAATTTTGAAATTTAACTTGAATATTTATGGCAGCTAGTGCTACCATAAAATTTTTTAGGCCCAGCAGCATTAGACCATATATTGGCTGAATGGCATAGCCTGGAGGTGGCTGAATCATGAGGAGACCCTATAGTGGCTGAATGGCACAGCCTGGAGTTGGCTGAAGCATGAGGAGACTATATTAGTTGCAGAATGGCACAGCCTGGAGGTGGCTGAAGCATGAGGAGACCATATAGTGGCTGAATGGCACAGCCAGGAGTTGGCTGAAGCATGAGGAGGCCATTAAAATTTAAGATTTTTAAACTGAAATTTTAGGATTTTTAAATTGAAATTGAGGATTTTTAAATTGCAATTTTAACTCCCAAGTTTTAGTGTCTCGGGCCCCGGCATGTGGGTACAAAGGACAAAATCAAACAAGGAGTCACATGGAAGCACAATGACAGAGCCTGGAGGTGGCATCAGTATGAGGAGACCATATAGTGGCTGAATGACTGCCTGGAGTTTGTGGCAGCATGGGGAGACCATATAGTGTCTGAATGGTATGGCCTGGAGTTGTCTGAAGCATGAGGAGACCATATAATGTCTGCATGGCACAGCCTGGTGTTGGCTGAAGCATGAGGAGACCATTTAGTGGCTGAATTGCACACCCTGGAGTTATCTGAAGCATGAGGAGACCATATAGTGTCAGAATGGCACCGCCTGGAGGTGGCTAAAGCATGAGGAGACCATATAGTGTCTGAATGGCACAGCCTGGAGGTGGCTAAAGCATGAGGAGACCATATAGTGGCTGAATGGCACAGCCAGGAGTTGGCTGAAGCATGAGGAGACCATATAGTGGCTGAATGACACAGCCTGGAGTTTGTGGCAGCATGAGGAGACCATATAGTGGCTGAATGACACAGCAATGATGTGGCTGGAGCATGAGGAGACCATATAGTGGCTGAATTACACAGTGTGGAGGTGTTGGCAGCATGAGGAGACCTTATAGTTGCTGAATGACACAGCCTTCAGCTGGCAGCAGCATGAGTAGACACTAGGGCTTTACGATCCCTAAGATTAAAAGATTAATTTTGAAATTTAACTTGAATGTTTATGGCAGCTAGTGCGACCATAAAATTTTTAGGCCCAGGCCCAGCAGCATCAGGAGACCATATATTAGCTGAATGACACACCCTGGAGGTGGCTGAATCATGAGGAGACCCTATAGTGGCTGAATGGCACAGCCTAGAGATGTCTGAAGCATGAGGAGACTATATAGTTGCAGAATGGTACAGCCTGGAGGTGGCTGAAGCATGAGGAGACCATATAGTGTAGTGGCTGAATGGCACAGCATGGAGTTGGCTGAAGCATGAGGAGACCATATAGTGGCTGAATGGCACAGCCTGGAGGTGGCTGAAGCATGAGGAGACCATATAGTGGCTGAATGGCACAGCCTGGAGGTGGCTGAAGCATGAGAAGAGACCATACAGTGGCTTATTGGCACAGCTTGGAGGTGGCTGAAGCATGAGGAGACCATATAGTGGCTGAATGGCACAGCCTGGAGTTGGCTGAAGCATGAGGATACCATATAGTGTCTGAATGGCACAGCCTGGAGGTGGTTGAAGCATGAGGAGACCATATAGTGGCTGAATGAGACAGCCTGGAGGTGGCAGCAGCAGCATCAGGAGTCCTGAAAGTTACCCGGTGACAGAGTGGTGCAGTGGGTGGCAATACCAGTACCCGGTGATGAAGGTGGGTGAAAAAAGGTCTGATGCGGAAAAATGTTTGTAACTGGGGAGCACCGCTTGAAATCTGTTTGGCACTACAGTGGTCCCTCAAGTTACAATATTAATCGGTTCCAGGACGACCATTGTATGTTGAAACCATTGTATGTTGAGACCATAACTCTATAGAAACCTGGTAATTGGTTCTGAAGCCTCAAAATGTCATCCAAAAATAGGTAAAAGTGAGGATTAAAGAAAACTAAGTAGATAACTAATATAGAGAAAGCAAATCCTTACATATAAAAGTAAGAAAGATCTGCTGGGGGCTGTAAATCACGTAGAGAACAGGAGCTTCTTCAGGGTCCTGTACAGTACACACCATGTCCTAAAAAAGTAAAATAGAGCCACCTCTACTAGGTGTCCAAAGGAGCAGCTAACCCTGGCACAGGTAGAGAGTTAGTTAGGCACTACCAGACAGCCAGTCAGTGCATGCACTTCAGTAATACAGGTGTTTTACCAGTGAAATGTCCATTCTGATTGGTCAGTTCTTACAGCCATTGACACGTTTTGTAGATCTGCACCATCTGTACCCTTGTATATTGAGTCTGGTTTCAAGTTACGATGGTCCAGAAAAGACCATTGTATGTTGAAACTATTGTATGTTGAGGCCATTGTAAGTTGAGGGATCACTTTATCCATATTTGTGAAGTATTGGTGTGGCACCATGGTCAATCTACTCTTGATTCATCATCACAAAGGTCAGTCTCTCCACATTTTTCGTGGACAGACTAGTTCTCCTTGGGGTGACTATGGCCCCCGCCGCATTAGACACTAGGGATCGACCGAATATCGGTTTGGCCGATATTATCGGCCAATAATCGTGATTTTGGACATTAGCTGTATCGGCAATTACCTTGCCGATATGCCGATAATGCCCCGCCCCCTGGCCAGAGACGACCATCGCTGCCGCTGCCCCATTGCCTCCCCCCATCCTCGGCCCACATACCGCCGCCGCTGAACCATTGCCTCCCCCCCCATCCCCGGTGTTATAGTTACCTGTTCCCGGGGGTCCGCAATCCTTCTGGCTCCTGCGCTGTTGCTGTGCGCTGCGTAATGACAAGTGACGTCCCCAACGCGACGTCACCGTCAGTATGCACAGTGACAGCGCAGGACGCCGACGGAGCCAGAAGGATCGCGGACCCCCGAGAACAGGTAATTATAACACCAGGGATGGGGGGAGGCGATGGGGCAGCGACGGTATGTGAGCAGAGGATGGGGGGGAGGCGATGGGGCAGCGGCGGTAGTATGTGGGCAGAGGATGGGGGGGGAGGTGATGGGGCAACTGTAGTGGTTAGACTCAGGACAGGTAGGGGGAGAGAAGCGGGCATCGGCGGCAGTCTCTAGCACCGTAAAAGACGCTGCAGTTCATTGATTTAAAGCGCCTGCTTTAAATAATTGATCTGCAATGGCTTCTGCCCCGCCGGGGGGGTTTGAAATAGCCGATAATTTATACCGGAATATCGGTATAAGTTATCGCCTATTGGCCTGAAAGGTAACAGATTATCGGTATCGGCCCTAAAAAAATCGATATCGGTCGAACCCTACTAAACACCTGCTATGATGGCATACTCCTGACCGGGCAGGGCAGCTTTTCCATGGCAAACTCTGCTAGTTGCGGCCACAAATTAAGTTTGGCTACCTAGAAGTCCAGCGGATCTTCAAGGTGTGCTGGCATGGCCATGTCAAGGTATGCCACCACCTGCTGGTTCAGGTCCTGCTCCATGTCTCCCTGCTGCTGACGAGTTGCTTCACTATGCAGTTGAAGAAAGCTACTCATTAGTGACTGTAGACTCAGGCTGCTGCTGATGGAGCTGGTACTGCTCCTGCCACCCCACCCCTCCCCAGCAGCCATGGCAGCGGAAGGTGAGTGCAGGAGGCCCCCCGATTCAGACCTGCGAGAGGATGGACAATGGCGCTGATAGGCATCAGCCAACTGACAACATAGGATGCTCTGCTCTGTAGATGCTCCCTCTCAGTGGGTGTAAAAAAGGCCCCTATTTTTTCTGGCGGTAGAGAGGGTCCAATAAGTTAGAGATCCAGAAGTCATCCCGCTGCCGAATGGTGACAATTCGGCTGTCACTACGCAAGCAAGTGAGCATGCATCATGCCATTTGTGCAACGGAGGGACTCCCTGCCTCCATCTGCACTGCATAATGCCACGGTGTGTCTGGGTCCTCTGTCTCGCCTTCCTCATAACCCTCTAGCTCCTCTGGCTGCTCCTGCTCCTCGTCTCCTGTCAGGTTACTAGAAAAACTGCCTATTTGGCGAAACCTAAACTCTGCTCCTCTGTGCCCCTCCTCCAGTTCAGCTCCCAAAGGGCTCATGTGGCCGTGAGATGTAGGCACCACGTCTCCAGTGCCTTGACCAGCCATCGTTTCCAACACGTGTTGTAAGAAATGAATCAGTGGAATGACGTTGTTCATCCCGTAATCGTGGCGATTGAACACAAGAGCAATGCAGGGCACATGGCTCAGCCTACCCAGTCGCAACGCATGCAAGATGTTCTTCCCGTTGACAGTCACATGGATCCCATTTCTAGTTTTTCTGGAGTAAGCCATGCTCCGATTTCTTTACGAATGACTTTTAGCAGTTCCTCCCCGTGTGACTCCGTTCGCCAAGGCAAACCATGTGAAGAACAGCGTGACACCGCTGTGCCCTGCACACATGGTAAGCTGAAGGGGCACTGAGACTTGTCTGGGCAGTGGAGGCTGAGGACACGGTGGAGGATGAGGAGGCAAAGTCGCACACTGTCACAGGACCAACGGCCTGAGAATGTGAAGGAGGAAGCGGCGTGACCTGTCCAAGTTGGTGTTGTTGTGTAGGAACCACATTCACCCAGTGAGCTGTAAAGGACATGTATTGTCCCTGCCCGTAGTTACAGCTCCACACGTCGGCGCTGCCGTGCACTTTGGTACACACCGACAGGCTCAAGGACTGGCTCACCTTCTCTTCCACAAAATTGCGCAGGGCTGGTACTGCCTTCTTCGCAAAGAAATGACGGCTTGAGACTCTCCACTTTGGCTCAGCACAAGCCATCAGTTCTCTGAAAGGTGCAGAGTCCACCACTTGAAAAGGGAGGGACTGCAGCACCAGCAACTTGGACAGGAGCACATTCAACTTCTGTGCCATTGGATGAGTGGGCGCATACTGTTGCCTCTTGGACATGGCTTCGCCGATGGATTGTTGGCAGAATGGCTAACTAAAAGTGGGAGAAGCAGGAGCATCTGGAGCGACAGAAGGAGGGTATGACACACAGCTCCCTTTGGCTGAGGTGGTGGAGCCTTGGCTGGGTGAAGGAGGGAGCGGATGGCCACTGGGTGATGCAACAGGCTGGACCACTACATCGGAGCCACTGTTCTCCCAGGCCACTTTATGGTGGCGAAGCATATGTTGACACCGTGGTGCCAATATTGGGACCCTGGCCACGCTTCACTTTCTGCCAACATATCTTGCATGTGGCTACGTGAACCTCCTCCAGATGCTTGATGAAAAACTGCCACACTGCCGAGTAGCTCATTTTCCCACCAACAGTCCGCACTAATTGACTGCTACTGCCTCCGTCTCCAGGAACCCCTGTTCCACTACCTCCTGGAAAGGTAGGCTGCAAAGAAGCAAGTGATTTCCCCCAGGCACGTTTGGCTCCAGAATTTCTACTTCTGCCACTATGCTGACTGCCAACCATGCTACCACCTTGCTGGCTCAGCTGCTGCCTCACGGGCAACCTGAAACTCTCTTCTCCTGATGACGAAGCCCCTTCTGCACCCGGCTCCCAATTGCGATCGGCTTCGTCATCATCAACAAGTTCAGGTTCCTCAACAGTGTCTGCTTCAGGACCCTGAACACTGGCAACACCGCCTCCCACATCACTCTCCTCATCACTACTTGGCCGCCTAGCAGAGGAAGCGGCAGATGTCTCCTCCATTTCTTGGCTGGGCAGTAGCTTCTGACTGTCCTCTATTAGATCGTCCACACTGAACAGTGGAGCTGGACCCACAGCATAAGATACTTCTGTAGGAGAGAGAACAGCATAGGACAGAGGTATTGGGAGGACAGGGACTGCTCCCAGGCCATGCCAACTGAGGGTTGTGTCTGAGGAATCCACCGAATGTTGACTGGGGTATCGGATGTCACTTGTGATGAAGTGGATGACCGTGTTAACCAATAGATGATGACAGATGGGTTGTTAGTCGAGACATGACCGCTAGCTGATGCCACTCGCCCCTAGTCTGCTGTGACCTCTGCCTGATGAATTTAGGTCTCTGCCATTCATCTTTGCATGTCCTGGCACTTATCTGCCTGACTTAGTGCGTATATGAAGGGAATACAATACGCTTCACTGGAGGCGTGGCCTGAACGGGCATGTGAGCGGATGCAGCTTCCCGTAGCTCCGCTATTAATCCTGCTGGAATCCTAGGCATCTGGCCCCTTTATCTCCTCTGACCCCTCTAGTGCCTTCCTCTACATACCTGGAGGCTGCAGGGATCGTGATGTCCGGGCGAAGCAATCGGAACCGGGCTAATAAGTCTCAGGAAGCCGGAGGGCCTGGGCCTCGTGGTGAGACGCCGCCATCTTGTGTGGAGGTGGCGGGTGTTGCGGAGAGGCTACAGCGCTTCGCCCGGGTGTCGGAGCCTCC
Source organism: Hyla sarda (assembly GCF_029499605.1). Taxonomy (NCBI): domain Eukaryota; kingdom Metazoa; phylum Chordata; class Amphibia; order Anura; family Hylidae; genus Hyla; species Hyla sarda. Next base: position 3,557,154 of record NC_079189.1, on the reverse strand, counting down.
AGACGCGGCCCGGGCGGTGGCGGCTGATGACTGGAGCGACATCAGTGCTGCTGGGGCAGAGTGGTTGCCCGCAGCTCAGACTCCTACTGCGGCCTCTGACCCCTCTGGTGTGCCGGGACCCACAGAGAGTACTGCACGGGCCGTTAACCCCCCCCCCCCCCCCTCTGCCGGAGCTTCCACCCTCCCTGCTACAGCCTCCTCCTCTGCCTCCTCTCCCGGGACTGTAGCTACAGAGGGACTTTCTGCTCATCTCTCCTCTGCTGGAGGGGTCTCAGCCTTGCCAGGCTCGGACCCACATTGTATTAAACCCTCACCTGCCATGCTGGGACTGTCTGTTGCTGAAGGGCCCTTGTCATGCTCCATTAGCCCTGAACCCACACTTAAGGATGTGTTACTAGCCATTTCTAAAGGAAATACAGATGTGAAGCTTCTCATAGGAGGCATGAGAGAGGATATTAACCTTTTACGCCATGACATGCAGAGGGTGTCTGAACGCATCGGTGCGGTGGAGGAGAGAGTGGGGGATTTAGAGGAGCAGGTCTCCCCTTTAAAACGAGACTTGCATCGTGTGGTTAATAACCTAACTGCCCTGGCTGCCAAGTAGGATGATATAGAAAATCTTCTACGGAGGAATAATATCCGCCTTGTAGGGGTACCGGAGAAGGCGGAGGGTCGCAATCCAGGGGATTTCTTTGAGAACTGGCTTCTTACTACGTTTGGGAAGGAGACTTTGACGCCCATTTTTTGCTGTGGAGCGGGCGCATAGAGTGCCCACTAGACCTCTCCCACCTGGGGCGCCGCCTCGAGCGGTACTTATCCGCATACTTCACTACAAGGACAGGGATATCATTTTGCGCAAAGCCAGAGAGGTGGAGCAGCTTGCCATTGATGGTCACCGTATTTCTATTTTTCCGGACTTTTCCGCTGAAGTCCAAAAGAGAAGGGCCAAATATATGGATGTCAAGCGACGCTTGCGCGTCCTCAACGTGGTTTACTCTATGCTCTACCCTGCACGGTTGAGAGTGGTGGCCTTAGGCACTACTCACCTGTTTGATACCCCAGCGGCGGCTGCAGACTGGTTGGATGCACATGAACCTGAACTTAGGCGGGCTCGCCCTGGGTGATACATAATTGACTGGGGCTTGCCTTATGCGTGCACTGCACGCTTTGACTTACGGTGCAGTTCTCTGTTTGCAATGTGCTGTTCCTTTTCAGGACCAGTTATTTAGTTGTTCTGTTATATGCCAGATGCCTTAATAATATTGTTCTACTACCGGGATTTTACTGCACTTATGATGACTATACTTTATGTTGTTGTGCTACATGTGCTACGGGACTTCTACTGGCGCCTACAGTTAGGGCCCAGCAGGGTTCCACCTCTATTCCCTGCCTCCGTGATAGTGCTGGAAATATGGTCCAGGGTGATACAGATATTTTGAAAGTTTTGGTCTCCTTGTATGAAGGGACTTATTCTTCTAAATTACCATATGATAGCCAGGCCATAGAGCACTTTGTTTCTACTATTTCTCTTCCGGCTCTGACATGGACGTAGAGGGAAATGTTGGATGAACCTATTACTATAGAAGAGTTGGAGGATGCTTTGGGAGAGTTACCCTCTGAAAAATCTCCAGGTGTGGATGGGTTCCCTAAAGCAATATAAGGATATTCTGTTACCTAAGCTGTTAGAGGTATTACGGGCTGCCACAGATGGGGGGAGTTTGCCAGGATCTATGATGGAAGAGATTATAGTATTGTTGTTGAAACCGGGTAAAGATCCACATTTGGCGGGTTCCTACAGACCCATTTCATTGTTGTGCTCTGATGTTAAATTGATAGCTAAGGTTCTGGCTAACCGACTATTGAAGGTAATTTCTTCCCTGATACATAGTGACCAAACAGGATTTATGCCTGGGAAATCCACGGCTGATAATATTAGGAGACTCTTTTTGAATCTTCAATTACGGCCGGAGGGTGCCGCGTGCAGGGCAGTGCTTTCACTCGATGCTGCCAAAGCTTTTGACAGCGTTGAGTGGCAGTTCCTATGGTGTGTGATGCGGCATATGGGGTTTGGGACGGTTTTCTTGTCCTGGGTGCAGTTGCTATATGCGGCTCCATGCGCTAGAATTCGGGCTAAGGGTTTATTGTCTCACTCTTTCCCATTGGGTAGGGGTACCCGCCAGGGATGCCCCCTCTCCCCTTTTCTTTTCGCTTTGGCCATAGAACCCCTGGCAGTTTTAGTAAGGGCATCTACTGATTTTAGGGGTTTCCGATATGGAGAACTAGAAGAACTTATTGCCCTTTACGCTGACGATATGTTATTGTTTATGGGTGATGTTGCACATTCTTTGCCCCCGTTTATGGCCCCGATAGAGAGGTATGGAAGCTATTCGGGCCTTGCCATCAACTGGGATAAGTCTACGATTCTCCCTCTTGATCCCCTTCCCCCTATGCCAATTCTGGAGAGGGTGGGTCTCCCTGTGGTTTCCCAATTTAAGTACTTGGGTGTGTTAGTTTCAGCGTGTTCTTCTGATTATGTATCTTTGAATCTTGTTCCCCTACTTGACCGTAGTTCTTGCAAAGTGGCCTCGTGGAGGAAGTTGCCTCTTTTTATGATTGGTAGATCCAACTTAATTAAAATGATACTTATGCCTCAATTTTATATATCCTGCATAATAGGTCTGGATACCCATGAGGTACTTTCGTAGAATTCAATCCCTGTTTAGAGAACTTATATGGAATGGGAAGTCAGCCAGGCTGCGATTGGAAACATTACAACGCAACAAGGAGGCAGGTGGTCTATCTGTTCCCAACCCTTGGTTATACTTTTTGGCATCTCAGGTTCAGCAGTTGAAGGGGTGGGCTCGATATAATACCATGGGGCGTACTGGCGAATTGGTTTCAAGACGATTGGGCTAGAGATGGCAGCGCAGACTCGCCCCCCCCCCCCGGATGTCCCACCTACTTTTGCTCTTATTAGGAAGGTGTGGTTGAAGTTTAAAGCTTTATTGCGGTACCCTCTGTTTGTTACTTTTTCTCCTCTGTGGTTTAATCCTAATTTACCTGAAGTGAACTCGCTACCTGCTAGTGGTCTATGGATTGTTAAGGGGGTTTTATATCTTTCACAGCTGTATGACGGGCCGGTGTTGAAGTCCTTTGCTCAGCTGTGAGAAGAATTTAATCTGCCACATTCTAATTTTTTTTCGCTATCTGCAGTTACGGCATGCATTAGAGACGCAGTTTAGAGTGGGGGGCTTTAATATCGGTCCAACACCTGCTGTACAACAACTATTTACTGAATCCTCTATGAAGGATGCGATATCTGAGATATATAAGGAACTTCTGTCCTCCTATCATGAGGCCCACCCATTAACAGTCAGGGCTAAGTGGGAAACAAAGGTGGGCCCCATGTCAGATGAGCAGTGGGCGCACATTGTATCTATGACCCTGCGGTTGGCCGTACCTGAGGCTCACAGGGTGTCCCAAATTTTCTTACTACATCGAGTGTATCGCACTCCTGCTTTCCTTAACAGAATTGGACTGCGATCTGATTCTTGCTGTCCTCGCTGTTCTCTACCTGATGCTCATCTGCTCCATATGTTATGGGACTGTCCAAGTCTCGCTCTGTTTTGGCGGGAGGTGGGTCAGCTAATTAGGTGGGTGTATGGCTGTCCATTTAATTTATCTGTCCTGACGTGTATACTGGGGTGCTTGGAGGAGTTCGATAGGGTTCGTGGTCTATACGTTGGTATTAGCAGGATTCTTTACCAAACCCGCAAATTGATAGCACAGCATTGGTTGCGACCTCTACCGCCCACTATTTCAGAATTGACTGTTAAATTAAATCCCACTATTAGACTAGAAAAAGGGGTCTACATAAAGAGGAAAGCGGAGCGTAAATTTTAGGCGATTTGGGGCCCTTGGTTAGACACTCCGGGGTTGCCGTCTGCGTATCTGCGTAGAAATCCTATGGAGGTGCTTTTAGAGGGGGCGAGGGGTCCTCGCTGTTGATGTGCCTATGTCTTCATGACCATTTCTATAGATGTTATGCTTTTTTATTGGTTTCCTGGTTGACCTGATATATCTATGTTGTCTGTGTCTGCTCCACTGTCCGCCCTTCTGTGTTGCATTACACCCCGAGTTGCACCCTGAGATGCATGGTGTTTTTTGAGACTACTCTATGTTCTTCTTTTTTCCTTACTATAGGAGAGAGGACACTGGGATTGGGGGGGAGGGCATGGGTATTGGCCTTTTTTGTGGGTGAGTGGGAAGGGGGTAATTTGGGAATGTTGGTCTGTATTGTTTATTTTTCTTGTATGAAAAAATTGTTTAATAAAATTTTCTGAGTAAAAAAAAAATATACGCTTCACTACGCTTAAAACAGTATTTGTCTAGAACAGCAGCAGGTGTGTACTTTTGACAGTTTTTTCACAGTATCTAGGCCCTTGACAGGTTAACAGGTACAAAATAGTAAACTACTTAGATGTAGTTATGTGGTATGCACTTATGAGGGAAGAAAAATGCGCTACAGTACGCTAAAAAAAAAAGTCAGTCACTGTGTTCTAAACCCAAAATTAAAAAAGACTCTCTCTCAAATACTATTAGGAATGGACTGCTGGGTATGGATTATACCGTCTACAGACTAGTATAACCAGCAGACCAGTTGTTGTGGAACAAAGACACAGATTTGCCCTAAAAAAATATTTCTCCCTCCTCTAAAAACGTTTCTGCAGCCGAGGCAACACACAGCTCTCTGCCCCTCTCTGTAATAAAATGCTGTTCACAGTGACTGAGGGGTTAATCGCTGCAGTAAGAATCAATTTCTGTGCAAAAACGCTGTACTCTGTGTCCTACAGAAGGCTAAGGCAACTAGGAGGTGAAACGCTGCTGCAACAAGCTTTTCTGTGTAACACACCCACAGCGATGTCCGTCCTATCTCTGTGCAGAGTAATGAATAATATGAGGAGCCGGAAAATGGCATATATAGGGCTGTGACATCACAGGGGTGACTGGCTGCTGATAGGCTGCATCCTGCATGTGATTCAGGGTCATACCGCCTACCTGCCTTCTCGTGTTCCTTTCCCCATGTACTGACATGTGGATCTGCCATTATAGATGCCCTGGAGCCTGGACCGCAGTAAAAAGAGTTTAATGAAGCAATTTGCACGATAGAATCATGGCAATAATCGCATTCGTTGCAAATAGAATTTTTCATGAAATTGTTAACGAAATCAGTTCGTCAGCTTCGATTCGCTCATCTCTATGTATAATGTCCCAGCAGTGTCACCTCTCCAGTCATCACCAGACCCCTCCATTACTGTATAATGTCCCAGCAGTGTCACCTCTCCAGTCATCACCAGACCCCTCCATTACTGTATAATATCCCAGCAGTGTCACCTCTCCAGTCATCACCAGACCCCTCCATTACTGTATAATGTCCCAGGAGTGTCACCTCTCCAGTCATCACCAGACCCCTCCATTACTGTATAATGTCCCAGCAGTGTCAACTCTCTAATCATCACCAGACCCCTCCATTACTGTATAATGTCCCAGCAGTGTCACCTCTCCAGTCATCACCAGACCCCTCCATTACTGTATAATGTCCCAGCAGTGTCAACTCTCTAATCATCACCAGACCCCTCCATTACTGTATAATGTCCCAGCAGTGTCACCTCTCCAGTCATCACCAGACTCCTCCATTACTGTATAATGTCCCAGCAGTGTCACCTCTCCAGTCATCACCAGACCCCTCCATTACTGTATAATGTCCCAGCAGTGTCACCTCTCCAGTCATCACCAGACTCCTCCATTACTGTATAATGTCCCAGCAGTGTCACCTCTCCAGTCATCACCAGACCCCTCCATTACTGTATAATGTCCCAGCAGGGTCACCTCTCCAGTCATCACCAGACCCCTCCATTACTGTATAATGTCCCAGCAGTGTCACCTCTCCAGTCATCACCGGACCCCTCCATTACTGTATAATGTCCCAGCAGTGTCACCTCTCCAGTCATCACCAGACCCCTCCATTACTGTATAATGTCCCAGCAGTGTCACCTCTCCAGTCATCACCAGACCCCTCCATTACTGTATAATGTCCCAGCAGTGTCACCTCTCTAATCACCAGACCCCTCCATTACTGTATAATGTCCCAGCATTGTCACCTCTCTAATCATCACCAGACCCCTCCATTACTGTATAATGTCCCAGCAGTGTCACCTCTCCAGTCATCACCAGATCCCTCCATTACTGTATAATGTCCCAGCAGTGTCACCTCTCTAATCATCACCAGACCCCTCCATTACTATATAATGTCCTAGCAGTGTCACCTCTCTAATCATCACCAGACCCCTCCATTACTGTATAATGTCCCAGCAGTGTCACCTCTCCAGTCATCACCAGACCCCTCCATTACTGTATAATGTCCCAGCAGTGTCACCTCTCCAGTCATCACCAGACCCCTCCATTACTGTATAATGTCCCAGCAGTGTCACCTGTCTAGTCATCACCAGACCCCTCCATTACTGTATAATGTCCCAGCAGGGTCACCTCTCCAGTCATCACCAGACCCCTCCATTACTGTATAATGTCCCAGCAGTGTCACCTCTCCAGTCATCACCAGACCCCTCCATTACTGTATAATGTCCCAGCAGGGTCACCTCTCCAGTCATCACCAGACCCCTCCATTACTGTATAATGTCCCAGCAGTGTCACCTCTCCAGTCATCACCAGACCCCTCCATTACTGTATAATGTCCCAGCAGGGTCACCTCTCTAGTCATCACCAGACCCCTCCATTACTGTATAATGTCCCAGCAGTGTCACCTCTCCAGTCATCACCAGACCCCTCCATTACTGTATAATGTCCCAGCAGTGTCACCTCTCCAGTCATCACCAGACCCCTCCATTACTGTATAATGTCCCAGCAGTGTCTCCTCTCCAGTCATCACCAGACACCTCCATTACTGTATAATGTCCCAGCAGTGTCACCTCTCCAGTCATCGCCAGACCCCTCCATTACTGTATAATGTCCCAGCAGGGTCACCTCTCCAGTCAGCAGCTCAGTGATCCTGTGGATGAGTTCTAGGATCTTCTCCTCATGTATCAGTGAGTGAGGTGAAGGCTCCGTGATGGGGCCCCGGGCCCTGCTCCATCCTTCTGACTCATGGAGATGGCTGCTGGGGGCCACACACTCCCCCCACGTCTTCTTCACTATGGTGTAATCCTGTGTATAGAGAGAGACAATGAGGGGACTGACCCCAGTATTCCTCCCTCACTACAAAGAGGAGATTGTGCCCCCTGTATAGAGCTCTAGTGAGCACATCTGGAATACTGGGGTCAGTTCTGGAGACCTCACCTACAAAGAGACATCCAGAACATAGAGCGGCTCCAAAGATGGGGACAACAATGGTGGAAATGTAGATGGGGGACAACAATGGTGGAAATGTAGATGGGGGACAACAATGGTGGAAATGTAGATGGGAGACAACAATGGTGGAAATGTAGATGGGGACAACAATGGAGGAAATGTAGATGGGGGGACAACAATGGTGGAAATGTAGATGGGGGACAACAATGGTGGAAATGTAGATGGAGACAACAATGGTGGAAATGTAGATGGGGGACAACAATGGTGGAAATGTAGATGGAGACAACAATGGTGGAAATGTAGATGGGGGACAACAATGGTGGAAATGTTGATGGGGACAACAATGGTGGAATGTAGATGGGGACAACAATGGTGGAAATGTAGATGGGGGACAACAATGGTGGAAATGTAGATGGGGGACAACAATGGTGGAAATGTAGATGGGGACAACAATGGTGGAAATGTAGATGGGGGACAACAATGGTGGAAATGTAGATGGGGACAACAATGGTGGAAATGTAGATGGGGGACAACAATGGTGGAAATGTAGATGGTGACAACAATGGTGGAAATGTAGATGGGGACAACAATGGTGGAAATGTAGATGGGGACAACAATGGTGGAAATGTAGATGGGGACAACAATGGTGGAAATGTAGATGGGGACAACAATGGTGGAAATGTAGATGGGGACAACAATGGTGGAAATGTAGATGGGGACAACAATGGTGAAAATGTAGATGGGGACAACAATGGTGGAAATGTAGATGGGGACAACAATGGTGGAAATGTAGATGGGTCACCTCACCTCTCCGGTCAGCAGGTGGAGGATCTCCAAGGTGAAGTGTAATATTCTCTTAGTCATCTCATTCCTGTCCTTGTCCATCCTTGGGGGATCATTCAGGAGAAGAGGAGACAACTGGGTCAGCTGGAGGGGATAGTCCTGAAGAAGAGGAGGAGCCTGAATCACAGAACCAGCGACACAATGTAACAAACCTCCTCCTCATGTAATCTCCTTACTACTGGGGTGACACACTGTAACAAACCTCCTCCTCATTGTAATCTCCTTACTACTGGGGTGACACACTGTAACAAACCTCCTCCTCATTGTAATCTCCTTACTACTGGGGTGACACACTGTAACAAACCTCCTCCTCATGTAATCTCCTTACTACTGGGGTGACACACTGTAACAAACCTCCTCCTCATGTAATCTCCTTACTACTGGGGTGACACACTGTAACAAACTTCCTCCTCATGTAATCTCCTTACTACTGTGGTGACACACTGTAACAAACCTCCTCCTCATGTAATCTCTTTACTACTGGGGTGACACACTGTAACAAACCTCCTCCTCATTTAATCTCCTTACTACTGTGGTGACACACTGTAACAAACCTCCTCCTCATGTAATCTCCTTACTACTGGGGTGACACACTGTAACAAACCTCCTCCCCATATAATCTCCTTACTACTGTGGTGACACACTATTATATACACAATGGTTCTTGCTGGGTGTGGACCTACTGCTTTCATAGCTGTGCCTGTATTATATGGTCCTATTCCCTGGTAATCCTATTGTGGTATGTAGAGATGAGCGAATTTACAGTAAATTCGATTCGTCACAAACTTCTCGGCTCGGCAGTTGATGACTTATCCTGCATAAATTAGTTCAGCCTTCAGGTGCTCCGGTGGGCTGGAAAAGGTGGATACAGTCCTAGGAAAGAGTCTCCTAGGAATGTATCCACCTTTTCCAGCCCACGGGAGCATCTGAAAGCTGAACTAATTTATGCAGGAAAAGTCATCAACTGCCGGGCCGAGAAGTTTGTGACGAATTGAATTTACTGTAAGTTCGCTCATCTCTAATGGGGAGTCAATCACTCATTATAGAGACCCATATCCTTAAAGGGGTACTCCGGTGCTTTGACATCTTATCCCCTGTCCAAAGGATTGGGGATAAGATGCCTGATCGCGGGGGGTCCTGCCGCTGGGGACCCCCGTGATCTTGCATGCAGCACCCCAGTTAAAAATCAGTCCCCGGAGCATGTTCGCTCCTGGTCTGATTACCAGCGACCATGGGGCCGCCCCCGTGTGACGTCACGCTCCGCCCCTCAATGCAAGCCTACGGCTTGCATTGAGGGGCGGAGCGTGACGCCACACAAGGGGGCGGAGGCGTGACGTCACATGCCGCCGGCCCCGTGGTCGCCGGTGATCAGACCCGGAGCGAACATGCTCCGGGGACTGATTTTTAAAGGGGTATTCCAGGAACAAACTTTTTTTTAAATATATCAACTGGCTCCAGAAAGTTAAACAGATTTGTAAATTACTTCTATTAAAAAAAAATCTTAATCCTTTCAGTACTTATGAGCTTCTGAAGTTAAGGTTGTTCTTTTCTGTCTAAATCCTCTCTGATGACACCTGTCTCGGGAAACGCCCAGTTTAGAAGAGGTTTGCTATGGGGATTTGCTTCTAAACTGGGCGTTTCCCGAGACAGGTGTCATCAGAGAGGATTTAGACAGAAAAGAACAACCTTAACTTCAGAAGCTCATAAGTACTGGAAGGATTAAGATTTTTTAATAGAAGTAATTTACAAATCTGTTTAACTTTCTGGAGCCAGTTGATATATAAACATTTTTTTTTTCCTGGAATACCCCTTTAACTGGGGTGCTGCGTGCAAGATCATGGGGGTCCTCAGCGGTGGGACCCCCGCGATCAGGCATCTTATCCCGTATCCTTTGGATAGGAGATAAGATGTCTAAGCGCCGGAGTACCCCTTTAAGGATTTGGGTCTCTATAATGAGTGATTGTCTCCCCATCCCAAAGATACACTATTCTATGGAGTATTACTATTAATCTCTTATGTGTGTAATGTACTGACAGGTTATACAGCTTCATAGCTCAGTAACCGGCCTCCCTTCCCCCTCATGCACTTTATAGTTTTGGATTGTTGCAATATAAAGACCAAAATTAGGCGTAATATATATTTATGGAAATATAAATAAAGTTGTTGTTTTATTGCTCTATAAAAGGAGGTGAAGCTCTTTTTTCTTTAGTATACATAGGGTGACACACTGTAACAAACCTCCTCCTCGTGTAATCTCCTTCCGACCAGGACCTTCTCTGTATCTTATAGATGAGGTAGGTGTAGGACCTGTGATGATGTCACAATCATGTGACCAGTACATGCGGGGGCGGAGCTCAGCAGGATAGGAGAGATTGTGGATGAAGGACCTGTGAGGATGGTCATGTGGCAGGAGTGGGCGGGGCTCAGCAGTAGTAGTGGACATGTGACCAGAAGGGGAGGAGCTCAGTGAAGAGGAGACGTGGTGTGAGTTGAGTTTCTATGCAGAGGGTTTGTTACATTGTGTTGTTCCTCTCTTGTTCCTCCTGTCACAATGTAATAGTTCACACTGGTTCTTACTGTAATAAATAAAGAGATATTTATTACAGCTTTATATACTCCCACCACCCAGCTTTATATAGTGCCCGCCACCCAGCTTTATATAGTGCCCGCCACCCAGCTTTATATACTGCCCGCCACCCAGCTTTATATACAGCCCGCCACCCAGCTTTATATACAGCCCGCCACCCAGCTTTATATACTCCCGCCACCCAGCTTTATATAGTGCCTGCCACCCAGCTTTATATACTGCCCGCCCCCCAGCTTTATATACGGCCCGCCACCCGGCTTTATATACCGCCCGCCACCCGGCTTTATATACCGCCCGCCACCCGGCTTTATATATACGGCCCGCCACCCGGCTTTATATATATACGGCCCGCCACCCAGCTTTATATATATACGGCCCGCCACCCAGCTTTATATATATATACGGCCCGCCACCCAGCTTTATATATATACGGCCCGCCACCCAGCTTTATATATATATACGGCCCGCCACCCAGCTTTATATATATACGGCCCGCCACCCAGCTTTATATATATACGGCCCGCCACCCAGCTTTATATATATACGGCCCGCCACCCAGCTTTATATATATATACGGCCCGCCACCCAGCTTTATATATATACGGCCCGCCACCCAGCTTTATATATATACGGCCCGCCACCCAGCTTTATATATATACCGCCCGCCACCCAGCTTTATATATATACCGCCCGCCACCCAGCTTTATATATATATATACCTCCCGCCACCCAGCTTTATATATATATATATATACCGCCCGCCACCCAGCTTTATATATATATATATATATATATATATATATATACCGCCCGCCACCCAGCTCTATATATATACCGGCCGCCACCCAGCTTTATATATTTACCGCCCCCCCACCCAGCTTTATATATATACCGCCCGCCACCCAGCTTTATATATATACCGGCCGCCCCCCAGCTTTATATATATACCGCCCCCCCACCCAGCTTTATATATATACCGCCCGCCACCCAGCTTTATATATATATACCGCCCGCCACCCAGCTTTATATATATATATATATATACCGCCCCCCACCCAGCTTTATATATATATATACCGCCCGCCACCCAGCTTTATATATATATACCGCCCGCCACCCAGCTTTGTATATACCGCCCGCCACCCAGCTTTGTATATACCGCCCGCCACCCAGCTTTGTATATACCGCCCGCCACCCAGCTTTGTATATACCGCCCGCCACCCAGCTTTGTATATACCGCCCGCCACCCAGCTTTGTATATATACCGCCCGCCACCCAGCTTTATATATATGCCGCCCGCCACCCAACTTTATATATATACCGCCCGCCACCCAGCTTTATATATATACCGCCCGCCACCCAGCTTTATATATATACCGCCCGCCACCCAGCTTTATATATATATATATATATACCGCCCGCCACCCAGCTTTATATATATATACCGCCCGCCACCCAGCTTTATATATATATATATATATATACCGCCCCCCACCCAGCTTTATATATATATATACCGCCCGCCACCCAGCTTTATATATATATACCGCCCGCCACCCAGCTTTATATATATATACCGCCCGCCACCCAGCTTTGTATATACCGCCCGCCACCCAGCTTCATATATATACTGCCCGCCACCCAGCTTTGTATATACCGCCCGCCACCCAGCTTTGTATATACCGCCCGCCACCCAGCTTTGTATATATACCGCCCGCCACCCAGCTTTATATATTTGCCGCCCGCCACCCAACTTTATATATATACCGCCCGCCACCCAGCTTTATATATATACCGCCCGCCACCCAGCTTTATATATATACCGCCCGCCACCCAGCTTTATATATATATATACCGCCCGCCACCCAGCTTTATATATATATACCGCCCGCCACCCAGCTTTGTATATACCGCCCGCCACCCAGCTTTGTATATACCGCCCGCCACCCAGCTTTGTATATACCGCCCGCCACCCAGCTTTGTATATACCGCCCGCCACCCAGCTTTGTATATATACCGCCCGCCACCCAGCTTTATATATATGCCGCCCGCCACCCAACTTTATATATATATACCGCCCGCCACCCAGCTTTATATATATATATATATATATACCGCCCGCCACCCAGCTTTATATATATATATATACCGCTCGCCACCCAGCATTATATATATACCGCCCGCCACCCAGCTTTATATATATATACCGCCCGCCACCCAGCTTTATATATATATACCGCCCGCCACCCAGCTTTATATATATATACCGCCCGCCACCCAGCTTTGTATATACCGCCCGCCACCCAGCTTTGTATATACCGCCCGCCACCCAGCTTTATATATATACCACCTGCCACCCAGCTTCATATATATACTGCCCGCCACCCAGCTTTGTATATACCGCCCGCCACCCAGCTTTGTATATACCGCCCGCCACCCAGCTTCATATATATACTGCCCGCCACCCAGCTTTGTATATACCGCCCGCCACCCAGCTTTGTATATACCGCCCGCCACCCAGCTTTGTATATACCGCCCGCCACCCAGCTTCATATATATACTGCCCGCCACCCAGCTTTGTATATACCGCCCGCCACCCAGCTTTGTATATACCGCCCGCCACCCAGCTTTGTATATACCGCCCGCCACCCAGCTTCATATATATACTGCCCGCCACCCAGCTTCATATATATACCGCCCGCCACCCAACTTTGTATATACCGCCCGCCACCCAGCTTTGTATATACCGCCCGCCACCCAGCTTTGTATATACCGCCCGCCACCCAGCTTTGTATATACTGCCCGCCACCCAGCTTTGTATATACCGCCCGCCACCCAGCTTTGTATATACCGCCCGCCACCCAGCTTCATATATATACTGCCCGCCACCCAGCTTTGTATATACCGTCCGCCACCCAGCTTCATATATATACTGCCCGCCACCCAGCTTTGTATATACTGCCCGCCACCCAGCTTTGTATATACCGCCCACCACCCAGCTTTGTATATACCGCCCGCCACCCAGCTTTGTATATACCGCCCGCCACCCAGCTTTGTATATACCGCCCGCCACCCAACTTTATGTCACCTTTATATACTGCATGTCACTTAGCTTTCCCGGTATCCTGAAGAGAGTGTCTGGTGTTGCAGCCATATTGGAGACATGAAGGTAAGTACCAGATGTCATTCTGCCCTTTAGGAGTTTTAGTGCAGCTCAGGGTCCTTCCCCAGCTTTCTGAGACTCCTGAAGGGCAGGATACTATAGTGACATCTGGCTCTTCCTATAAAACAATCCTCACCTGGGTCTGTGGAGGGAAAGTAAGAATTATGGGGGAGTTTATAATAGAATTTAGTCGATTGTTTCGCTTATATTTGTCTCCTGAGAAGAGCAAGAAAATTCTGTTTGGATTATGGAAGAAAATTCTCAAAAATAACTTAGAGATTTATAATGTGCGACTGACGCAGAAAAGTCACCACCATCAAAAAATGGCGCACATTTACTGCAGCGCAACGCCGGCAACACGAGCAGAATCTTCAGATGGAAACAGCTGATGAGACACATTTATAAAGGCCGCCTGACGCGTTATGAATTAGTTATACGTAAGCAAAACATTAAAGGAGATCTGTAGTGCTCTGATCTTATCCCCTATCAGAAGAATAGGGGATCAGTTATAGATTGTGGGGGTCCGAGCGCTGGGGCCCCACGTGATCTCCTGTACGGGGCCGCAGCAATGTACAGGAAAGGGGGCGTTCCATCCCCGCATGACGCAGCAGCCATAGAGATACAGATAGAGGGGTGTGCCGGCTGCTGCGTCATGCGGGGATGGAACGCCCCCTTTCCTGTACACTGCTGCGGCCCCGTACAGGAGATCACGTGGGGCCCCAGCGCTCGGACCCCCCACGATCTATAACTTATCCCCTATCCGAAGGAGCACTACAGATCTCCTTTAAGCAAAATAAAACAGCAAAAAAAAAGACATACATAAGCAAGATTTTATAAATGTCCCCCCAGGTCTCTTAGGAGAGGAGGGAAAACGAGAAGATAAAAATGGAAATTGTCCACAAGGGGTTAATCTCTCACATAACTATAACTATAGGTATGTAATAATTCCAGGAGGTGTTACCCCAGTTATGTAATAATTCCAGGAGGTGTTATCCCAGGTATGTAATAATTCCAGGAGGTGTTGTCCCAGGTATGTAATAATTCCAGGAGGTGTTGTCCCGGGTATGTAATAATTCCAGGAGGTGTTGTCCCGGGTATGTAATAATTCCAGGAGGTGTTGTCCCAGGTATGTAATAAATCCAGGAGGTGTTGTCCCAGGTATGTAATAATTCCAGGAGGTGTTGTCCCAGGTATGTAATAATTCCAGGAGGTGTTGTCCCAGGTATGTAATAATTCCAGGAGGTGTTGTCCCGGGTATGTAATAATTCCAGGAGGTGTTGTCCCGGGTATGTAATAATTCCAGGAGGTGTTGTCCCGGGTATGTAATAAATCCAGGAGGTGTTGTCCCGGGTATGTAATAATTCCAGGAGGTGTTGTCCCAGGTATGTAATAATTCCAGGAGGTGTTGTCCCAGGTATGTAATAATTCCAAGAGGTGTTGTCCCAGGTATGTAATAATTCCAGGAGGTGTTGTCCCAGGTATGGAATAATTCCAGGAGGTGTTGTCCCAGGTATATAATATTTCCAGGAGGTGTTGTCCCAGGTATGTAATATTTCCAGGAGGTGTTGTCCCAGGTATGTAATAATTCCAGGAGGTGTTGTCCCAGGTATGTAATAATTCCAGGAGGTGTTGTTCCAGGTATGTAATAATTCCAGGAGGTGTTGTCCCAGGTATGTAATAATTCCAGGAGGTGTTGTCCCAGGTATGTAATAATTCCAGGAGGTGTTGTCCCAGGTATGGAATAATTCCAGGAGGTGTTGTCCCAGGTATGTAATATTACCAGGAGGTGTTACCCCAGGTATGTAATAATTACCAGGAGGTGTTGTCCCGGGTATGTAATAATTCCAGGAGGTGTTGTCCTAGGTATGTAATATTTCCAGGAGCTGTTGTCCCAGGTATGTCATAATTCCAGGAGGTGTTGTCCCAGGTATGTAATATTTCCAGGAGGTGTTGTCCCAGGTATGTAGTAATGGATTACAGAGGGAATTCAGAGGTGTCTTCAGGGGAGGCTCCACCTTAGATCTACATGACATTAACCCTTCAGGCCCCAGTGATCCCCTGTGTTATGTATAGTCAGGACCTGAGGGAGGTGACTATATAGAGATCCTCTCCAAGGTCATCTATGGGTCCTGTCATGCTCCAGGTAGAACACTAGGGGCAGCATCAGGATTTAGGGCTCAGATGTGATGAACGGAGATCGGAGAAAACTCAGTTTAACCTATTAAAGTTCATCTGTTACAAACAAATAAAATATATTAAATAACAATTCTTTTAAAATCATTTGAAATAAGCATCAAATATATATTTTTGTTTCAACAGAAAATCCCAGTAAGGCTGGGTTCACACCACGTTTTTAAAATACGGTAACCTTATACGGTTTTCTGCAAAAAAACGTATACGACCGTATCCTAAACCGTATGCATAGAGAATGCATTGTAAACCGTATTCCAAATGTTGTGTACGGTTGCATCCGTTTTGCCTCAGATACGGTTTTGCCAATTTTTCAACCGTAGGCAAAAACGCTGTCGACCACGTTTTTGCCTCCTGTTGGAAAACCGTATGCGAACCGTATGCGGTTCATTTAACATTGTTGTCTATGAGAACCGTACACAGAATTTCAGAATACGGTTGCACGCGGTTTTTCTAATCCGTTTTTGGAGTTGACACATGCGCAGATTGGAATTTCAATATAACAATAATAACTTTATTAAATTGCTGGAAAACTAATTCCAACAAAATAGCAAAACCGTTGGCAAAAACTGATGCAAACGGATAGAACAGTACGGGAAAAAACCGTATACGTTTTAATTTGGAGTCATACGGTTGTATACGGTTTTTGCCATACGTTTTTTAGCGGAAAACCGTATACGGTAACCGTATTTGAAAAACGTGGTGTGAACCCAGCCTAAGAATTCTGAGGGAAACTTCATGTTATCCCTGAATGATAAAGGAGAAGATGAAGATATGATGGAGCGCTCCTCAGGAGAAGACCTCCTTACCCCTAATGTCCATCCAGATCTATCCTATAATAATCCACCTGATCATGAGGAACCTTCTCCTGACCAACCACAAATTGGGGGAGATTTATCAAAACCTGTGCAGAGGAAAAGTTGCCCAGTTGCCCATAGCAACCAATCAGATTGCTTCTTTCATTTTTAACAAGGCCGCTGCAAAATGAAAGAAGCAATCTGATTGGTTGCTATGGGCAACTGGGCAACTTTTCCTCTGCACAGGTTTTGATAAATCTCCCCCATTGTTACCACAAGGACAGAGCAGGAACATGGGAAAGGTTTATATTGTGAGAATTTACTAGAAGATCTAGTCTTATACACAGAAGAATTCACACAGGGGAGAACCCATATTCATGTTCAGAATGTAGGAAATATTTTATAGTAAATCACATCTTGTTATACATGACAGAATTCATACAGGGGCTAAGCTGTATTTATATTCAAATTGTGAAAAATGTTTTAAAAGTAAATCAGAACTTGTTATACATGAGAGATTTCACACTGGGGAGAAGCCATATTCATGTCCAGAATGTGGGAAATGTTTTGCAAACAAGTCAGCTCTTGCTATGCATAAAATAATTCACACAGAAGTCAAGCCATATTCCTGCCCAGAATGTGGGAAATGTTTTAAAAGCAAATCGGATCTTGTCACATGAGAGAATTCACACAGGAGTGAAGCCATAGTCATGTTCAGAATGTGGGAAATGTTTTATTACTGTAAGAAAACTAAGGAGTCAGAGATATTAAATCAGATTTTAAAACTCATCAAAGAATTCACATTAACCCTTTCCCGAAAAATTAAGTACATGTACCTTATAGGAATCGGCTGACCTGCTGCAACAACACGTACCTGTGCCTGATTGAAATAAAGTGTCGCAGTGCCGCCGGGTGCTGTGAAAGTTTAGTGAGCTCGGTTGTGCAGCACAGCCGACCATCCCTAAAGCCGGCCAAGGACCACTTGCAGCCTCCCCTGCCCGGCAGTACTGTCAGACCAATAGTAATGACAGAGCAGCGGGGTCTCCTACTTCCCCCTTACTCCAGGGTTCGGTCGATGAAGTCCTCACACATAACGACAGCTCTAAGTCAATCAGATCCTCATCATTTCAGGATATATAGAATTCATTATAAATTGCAGCCACAGTTGACTTACCCGCGCACACTGGTCATTAGAGATGAGTTCTGACTATACACAGCAGTGCCTTCTGCTTCTATTTACAATATATAGTTCTATCTATTTTTATACTGAGACTATTTAACCTGTTGAGGACTGAGGGCCTACTTGTCCCGCTCCCCTTCCATGATGCACGCTGAGGAGCTGAGCGCGGGTCATAGGGGGTCGGCCCCGGCGGCTATCTGCCCCAGGGACCTGTGTCCAATGCCATTGATTGTGGTGATATCCGGCATTAACCTATTAGACGCCGCAATCAATCAAAGTTGATTTTGGCATCTAAAATTAAACTAAAATGATCCCGGCAGCTCAGCGGAGCTCATCGGGACTATCGTGATAAAACTGCGAGGTCCCGATCTGCTAAGAGGACAGCAGGTGTGCCCTTACCTGCCTCCTCGCCGTCCGATCTGTGGCTCGATGCTCCCAGCCAGCCATGCAGGGTGGAGCAATCGAGCACAGATAATAGAGATGAGCCTTCAGGTGCTCCGGTGGGCTGGAAAAGCTGGATACATTCCTAGGAAAGAGTCTCCTAGGACTGTGTCCACCTTTTCCAGCCCATCGGAGCACCTGAAGGCTGAACTAATTTATGCTGGAAAAATCATCAACTGCCGAGCCGAGAAGTTTGTGACGAATCGAATTTACTGTAAGTTCGCTCATCTCTAACAGATAGCACTGATCAATGCTATGCTGTGGCATAGCATTGACCAGTGTATGCAATCCAAGGATTGGATGCTATAGTCCCCTATGGGGATTAAAATTGTGTAAAAAAAAAAAAAAAAAATTAACAAATGTCAATGAACGTTTTCCTTAATAAACATTTGAATTACCCCCTTTTCCCATAAAAAAAAAATGTAAACAAAAAATAAACTTATGTGGTACCGATGTGGTGCGTAAATGTCCGAACTATAAAAATATAATGTTAAATAAACCACGCAATCAATGGCGTACACGTAAAAAAAATTCCGATGTCAAAAATTGCGCACTTTTGGTCACTTTGTATACCCTTAAAAAATTATCGATCAAAAAGTTAAAAAAAAAAAAAAAAAAAAAGCGATCAAAAAATTGGTACCAATAAAAACATCAGATCATGGTGCCAAATATGAAATATAAGGAAATATAAAAAAAAAGTTATAGGGGTCAGAAGATGACAATTTTAAACATTCAAATTTTCGTACAAAAACATAATTTTTTAAAACAAGTAAAACAAAATCAAACCTATAAGTTGTCAATTTTACCGAAAAATGCACTGCGTAGAATTGGAAACCCCCAAAATTTACAAAATGGCGTGTTTTTTTTTTTTTCAATTTTACCTCACAAATTATTTTTTTCTGGTTTCGCCTTAGATTTGGTGGTGAAAGTAAAATTAGTGGCGCAAAAAACAAGCCTCACATGTTTCTGTAGGTAGAAAATTTAAAGCGTTATGATCTTTGGGATAGAAGGAAAAAACGTAAGTGCAAAAATGGCTCTGTCCTCCAAGGGGTTAATTTTCAGTTTTCCTCTTTCTATGACATAATCTCTAGATGATCCAAAAATTCATCAAAAGCTTCGTATGAATGTGATAAATAGTTTACACGCCTAACAGTCATGTACTTTAATGTATGCAATGTCTGAAATGTCTTTTGAGTTCTGTATTCTACAAAATTTCTTATAAAAATATAAAAAAAAGGATAATTAGAATTATTATAATAATAATAATTTTTCTCTATAAACACTCGCTGTGTTAAGGGGGGAAAAAAATGGAAAATGTGTAAAAAAATTTAAATTTTAAAAATTCCACCACTATTTTGCTTTCATTTCTGTGAAACTCGTAAAGGGTTAATAAACTTCATAAATGTTATCCTGAATACTGCTTCTAACCATGCGGGGAACCACCAAGCAGCCTCTATGCACGTTTCGTGGATATAACACTTCATCAGGAGAAGGCACTCGCCATCTTTGCCCTTAAACAGCCAGCTCCCGCTGATTGGCGCATGGACGGAAACCTGAACCGGTAAGTTGAGTCCTGCCATGTCATTCGGCAGCGCTGATCACATGACTGGCCGGCATCCACCCTCACTAGAGACATAAGTTTCCCCCTTCGACCCGGAATCTCATGCGCACCAGACTCTCCGTCTCCTTATACTACTACATTGTATCTCCCCACATGGCCACTAGAGGTCACTCTAGGATGATTACAATATATAACGGTTACATTGTATGAATGTATATAACAGACAGTATATAAACATCACATCTAGTAACGTTACATCCAATAAATACATTGAGTACGTTAAATCCTCATTACAATTACATTACTATTAATTCATTTATTCACAATTATCATTGAATTCTGTGTTTATATATAAAGTGTAAATATAAGTGTAATATTATAGTATTTGGGGGTTTAATGTTATTTTATGTGTTGGGTGATATTTTCTCTTATGTGATGTATCTGGATATTTAATAACTTTATAATTTATATATCCAGTATAAATGATGTGCGGTTCAGGTGTCCCTGTCGTCCACACAAGTAGTAAT
Source organism: Hyla sarda (assembly GCF_029499605.1). Taxonomy (NCBI): domain Eukaryota; kingdom Metazoa; phylum Chordata; class Amphibia; order Anura; family Hylidae; genus Hyla; species Hyla sarda. Next base: position 3,536,500 of record NC_079189.1, on the reverse strand, counting down.
AGTCCAAGTACCTGTAATATATCTGCCCTGACACCCTTTCACCGCCACATAAAGACACAAACCCCACCATGCTCCTGAAATAACCCGAAACTGACAAAAGGAATAATAAATAAAAATTACTGAACGTTTCCTGATAAAGATCAGACATGGCTTCTGGATTGTGGTTCCACAGAATTAGAGATGAGAAGCCGAGCCCGGCCCACCCGGATTACACACAAATTTATTTCCTGATTCGGCTGATGCAAAACCAATACCATGGGGGTGAGGGACACATGGCGCTTAGAGGAAGCAGGAAGCACAGGGGCAGAGAGATGACCTTAGTTGCAAGAAATTCTGGTCAACCTATCACATGACCCCAGATTATATGCGCCCGCATGCGAATCTCAGCCCGTCACTCACCTCCGTCCCCGGTCTCTGTTCCTCAGCTTCGGCACGTGTGCCCCCGCCTCCTAGCGCGCCGGAGCTTTGAAATATAAAGGGCCATTGTGCCCGTAATTAGTTACACACCTGTACCGCTGTTATAAGTTCTAGCTCCTCCCTATTACCCTTGCTGGATCTTTGTTTGCAGAAGACAGTCTTTAGTGTTCCTTGCCGTGTACCATACTTTTGCATTCCGTGACCTGACCGTGATCCTAGCCGCCTGCCTATTGACATTCTGCTTCCCTACTGACTACGCTCCTGTGCCGCCTGCCCTGACCTCTTGCCAGCCTGACTATGTCCTGCCTATTCCTTCTGTGCCACGCTTCACCTCAGCCGCCTGTGTGGTCGATTCATGCCAGGGGTAACGACCTGGGTGCCGCCTGCCGCAGCAAGTCCATCCCACTTTGCGGCGGGCTCTGGTGTAAACCAGCGGCACCTTAGACTCCGCTCCCTGGCACGGCCCTCGTCATCTGCCTCACAGGACCAGCGGATCTACTACATCTCCTGCTCCAGACCACAGTGGTATTACGGATCTACTACCTCCTGGGTACCTGTCGTCTGTGGTGAGTCTAACAAAAACTTATACACAGTTTTAAAGGCATGTAGCGCCCCCTACTGGCCTTAGACTGTGTGAACAAGAGTCAGAGATCCTGCAGAATCCCCAAAAACCTTCTGATATCACAATAACCTCCACAGCTTGCTGAGCACAATCCCTGGACTATACAATTCCTGGTTAAGGGGTTAAATGGGGATGTAAACATTTTACACTAAGATCTTGGCAGCCCGACTCATGCCCATTATTCCCCAATGTTACACAGGCCCCAGAAAATACATAGTTAGTATGGTTATAAAAAGAGATAGATCCATCAAGTTCAACCAAGGAATTGAAGGGAAGGAGTATGGTTACATGAAGAGGAAGGGATGTGATTATATTTCTGCATAAGCATTAATCTTATTTTGTTCTACGAATGTATTTAACCCTGTTTTAAAAATTTCAACTGTTTCCGCTGTGACCAGTTCCATAAATTCACAGTCCTCACGGTAAAGAAGGCGTGTCGCCCCTTGAGACTAAACCTTTTCTTCTCCAGACGGAGGGAGGGCCCCCTCGTCCTTTGGGGGGGTTTAACCTGGAACAGTTTTTCTCCATATTTTTTGTATGGGCCATTAATATACTTATATACGTTTATCATATCCCCCCTTAAACGTCTCTTCTCAAGACTAAACAATTGTAACTCCTTTAATCGCTCCTCATAGCTAAGATGTTCCAGGCCCCATATTAGTTTAGTCGCTCGTCTCTGCACCCTTTCCAGCTCCGCAGTGTCCCTTTTATGAACAGGTGCCCAAAACTGAACAGCATATTCCAGGTGAGGCCGTACCAATGCTTTATAAAGGAGGAGTATTATAGACTATAGACTGTACCAATGCTTTATAAAGGGGGAGTATTATAGACTATAGACTGTACCAATGCTTTATAAAGGGGGAGTATTATAGACTGTACCAATGCTTTATAAAGGGGGAGTATTATACACTATAGACTGTACCAATGCTTTATAAAGGGGGATTATTATAGACTACAGACTGTACCAATGCTTTATAAAGGGGGAGTATTATAGACTGTACCAATGCTTTATAAAGGGGGAGTATAATAGGTCTCTTTTGATACAGGACAATATCCTGCAGCCTTAGAAGCAGCAGCCTGACATTGTGCTATTCTGTAGTCTGTGATCTACAAGTCACCCAGATCCTTCTCTACCAGTGACTGCCAGTTTAACCCCCTAAGACATACGATGCTGCAGGTTTTTAGACCCCAGATGCATAACTTTACATTTCTCCACATTGAACCTCATTTGCCAAGTGGAGGCCCAGACACTTAGTCTATCCAAGTCATCTTGTAACTTCTGGACATCCTCTATAGACTGTAAATATTTAATTAAAATTCAAACATGCTTAGAAATAATTACAAACATAAACATACCATATCTAACAGAACATAACAATAATAACAATATAATGAATCATAAAACCAACACCATAGCATAAAACACAACACCGGTCTAACCACACAAGACATTTCTCCTATAATACCCATAACATACTAATAAACTATATACACTAATACTAAATGTGAATTCCCTGGCCCAGTTGCATTATCAAAAACCAAACCATTGTGCAAAACCCAATACCAAAACGAATAATAATAATATATACCAAAATAATACAAACCAAGACAAACCAAATAACATCCATGAACCAGTCCAGGATTTTATATATATATATATATATATATATATATATATATATATATATATATATATGTCCCGTAGAAACCCCCTCCCACCCTTTTAACCCACCACCCAACCCAAACTAAGCCCAAACCCCAGGTGGCATCACACAATATATACAGTGCAAAAAATATCCACAAACTAACAATATATACAGTACATAAATCTACACACAGACTACAACAATATATACCGTAACAAAATACATATAACACTATAAACCAAACAACAAAGAGGCTTTTCAGCCACACAAACCCCTAAAGCCCAAGTTCAGCGCCTGCAAGCCCTATATTACCATATATCTACAGCACAAAACAAAAAGACTGTGTCAGTATCAGCCCACCACCAGAGGGAGACAACAGGCAGAGCCCCTCCACAGACGAGAGGCCCTCCCAGCACCCAGCCTCTCGTACTCCAGAGAACGCACCTTCACCAGGTCACCCAGTATGTTCCTAACCACCTCACCCACAGAGAGGATTTTACGCTACGTCGACACTAAACACCATGCATTCCACGTGTAGTACCTGACCACTGAGCTGACTAGGAATAAAGTGCACCGGTCCCAGCCTCCAAGGTTTCTGAATGCCCCATAGGCCCATTCCGCATTAGGAGAGACTGCCCAGCCTAGGCCAACCAATAAAAGTGCCCTCCCTGTTGTAAACCTCTGTGTTAAAGGGACAATGAAGTAGAAAATGCTCCATGCTTTCCAGCATGCCTCCACACTCTTCGCGGGGACATCCACCGGTCCTCAGAGCTCCTGCACTTCAGATTGTCCCTCACACACAGTTTCCCATGGATGCAGCACCAAGTCAAGTCCCAAAACTTCAAGGGGTTCTTGATAGAATTCAAAAGCCCTAAACAAACCTCCAGATCCCAACTTGGGCAGTCCTTGAGTGCCAATGGCTTCTGGAAATGAGAAGGAATTTCTTCAAGTGTCCTAATGTCCCACATCCCCAGACCCCACCGATGAAAAACCTTCAGAACTGGGGTAGCACAAGCTGGAAGATGCGCATGTGGTGTGCGAAGATCCTTCACTTATCCTCCTGTTTCCTATTCCTGGAAGAAAGGCCAAAACCATCCCCTACAGGAGGATACCCGGTGACATCATCAGCATACTCTACCGCCCTCAGAGCTGGCACCGCCAGATCCATTCTCAGCCCCGCCAACGGTCCACAATCAATCCTCCTAAGGAAAGGATCAATTGCAAACACATCCCCCCCCCCCCCCCCCCCCGGCAGGCCATATCTCAGAAGAACGGACCAGAGGTTAACCCGATCATACGCTTTTGCCTGATCAAAGGACAGCAAGTACCCCTTCCAGTTGCAAGCCCTACCCTGCTCCACAGCCTCTCGGACACTGAGCACAACACTAAATGTACTGCAGCTTGGAACAGAACAATGCTGAGCTGCCGAAAGGAGCCGGGGTGCAAACTCCACCAGCCGACTAAACAGCACTTTTGTCAGAATCTTTCGGTCCACATTGAGAAGTGCTATGGGACGCCATTTCTCAATGCAGGACAGGTCTTTACTCTTTGACAGGATGATCAGCGCTGACCTCCTCATTGACATCGGCAGAGTGCCCAAGGATAGACACTCATTAAAAACCGCGGTCAACAGGGGAACCAAAGTGCCCTTAAAGGTCATATAGAACTCAGATGTTAAGCCATCTGGACCGGGTGACTTCTTGAGGGCAAGCCCATCAGTCACCATCCTGACTTCTTCTTCCTGAATCATCTCTGTCAAAACGTCAAGAGAGAGGTCTACTCCTGGTTCAGGGACGGTTTCAGCCAAAAAAGCTGATACCTTATCTCGATCTAGATCATTCCTTCCCAAGAGGGGCGAGTAGAAGGATCTGACGACCTCCAGGATCCCTGATCTGGACCTTTTCAAGGATCCCGTACTATCAATCAGTCCTGAGACCACTTTACTACTCACTGACATCTTGCAGTTTCTGTAAGGGTCGGGTGAGAGGTACTTCCCGTAATCCCTCTCAAAAACCAAAGATGCGTGCCTATCGTACTGGCACCTATCAGCAAGGATTTCACTCTGGAGATATCATCACGACTACCTCCAGTCGAGACAAGGTCCTCAAGTTTCTTCCTCAGGCCCTGGTACAAGTGGTACCTGTTTAGGCTGAGAGCTGGCAGAAGAATCTTGCAACCCTTTTTTTTTTAAAGTTCTCCCACCCTGACTTACTGCTACAGAGGCCCAGCAATGGTACATGGCTCTGAAGAAAATCATCAAAGGACTGTCTTATCTCCGCTTCTCTCCAAGAGAGACAAATTGAGCGTCCAATAGCCTCTGCTCATCCGGGGGGTCTCTGTAACATTCAGAGAAAACAAAATGAAACAGTGATCAGAGAACTCCACCTCAACAACAGACACTGCTGAAGAGACGGCCTCCTCCTTTAAATAAAACCTGTCTATTCTGGACCTACAACTACCCCTATGATAGGTGAATCCTGCGTGGCCTGGGGTGTGCCGGATGTGGACATTCACCAGGCGAGCCTCACATGCTATGCTATTAAAGGCGACGCTATCATAAGGCAGCTTGTCTCTGGAACCTCCCCTGTCTTGGGGCCTTTTTGGAGCTTTCACTTGTAAATTGATTTGTGACATTCAGCATAAAAAGACACTTCTGGTCCCACTTAGACTGGGGGCAGTAGATGTTAATAAGGCAAAGTTCTTGTCCCTTCATGAGGGTATCTAAAATCAGGCACCTCCCCATTTCTAACTCAATAACCCTTCAGCATTCTACCACTATGGTAAAAAGGACCGCCACTCCGCTATACGGCTCTGCCGCAAGAGACCACTAGGAGGGCCCATTCATTCACTCTCTGTTAGCCCTATATATAGATGACATGTCTGTTAGCCTGGTCTCCTGCAAAAATAAAATGTCAGCATTAATATGGGCAAAATAAATCAAAGGCCGCAAATCAAGCGCAGTCCTGAGCCCAGACCCGGTGTGAAAAACGGGGTCACGCTGTGACCCCGCATCACACCGGGTCGGTCCCGGCTGCTAATCATAGCTGGGACCCTGTGCTAACAGCGTGCAGCATCGATTGTTGTTAACCCTTCAGACGCGGCGATCAAAGTTGATCGTGATGTTCCGATCAGCTGGGACGCAGGCGGAGGTCTCCTTACCTGTCTCTGCTGCGTCCAATCGTCGATTGATTGCTCCAAGCCTGAGCTACAGGCTTGAACAATCGAGCCCCTATCTCACTGATCCGTGCAAAGCTATGGCTTTGCAGGGATCAGCATAGCAGATCAGTGTGTTCAGTGTTATAGTCTCCTATGGGATAACAATGATCAGTATAAGAGATCAGTGTGTGCAGTGTTATAGTCTCCTATGGGATAATAATGATCAGTATAAGAGATCAGTGTGTGCAGTGTTATAGTCTCCTATGGGATAACAATGATCAGTATAAGAGATCAGTGTGTGCAGTGTTATAGGTCCCTATGGGATAACAATGATCAGTATAAGAGATCAGTGTGTGCAGTGTTATAGTCTCCTATGGGATAACAATGATCAGTATAAGAGATCAGTGTGTGCAGTGTTATAGTCTCCTATGGGATAACAATGATCAGTATAAGAGATCAGTGTGTGCAGTGTTATAGTCTCCTATGGGATAACAATGATCAGTATAAGAGATCAGTGTGTGCAGTGTTATAGTCTCCTATAATACTGCAAAAAAAGTTAACAAAGGTCATTTAACCCCTTCCCTAATAAAAGTTTGAATCACCCCTTTTCCCATAAAAAACCTGTAAATAAAAATAAACATATGTGATATCACCGCGTGCAGAAATGTCCAAATAAAAAATATATCGTTAATTAAACTGCACGGTCAATGGCGTACACGCAAAAAAATACAAAAAATACAAAGTCCAAAATACTGTATTTTTGGTCTCTTTTTATATCATGAAAAAATGAATAAAATGTGATCAAAAAGTCCGATCAATACAAAAATGGTACCGCTAAAAACTTCAGAACACCGCGCAAAAAATGAGACCTCATACCGGCCCGTACGTGGAAAAATTAAAAAGTTATAGGGGTCAGAAGATGACAATTTTAAACGTATACATTTTCCTGCATGTAGTTATGATTTTTTTTCAGAAGTGCGACAAAATCACCTATATAAGTAGGGAATCATTATAACCGTATGGACCTACAGAATAAAGATAAGGTGTCATTTTTACCGAAAAATGCACTGCGTAGAAACGGAATCCCCCAAAATTTACAAAATGAAAATTTTTCTTCAATTTTGTTGCACAATGATTTTTTTTCCGTTTCGCCGTGGATTTTTTGGTAAAATGACTAATGTCACTTCAAAGTAGAATTGGTGGCACAAAAAATAAGCCATCATATGGATTTTTAGGTGCAAAATTGAAAGCGTTATGATTTTTAGAAGGTGATGAGGAAAAAATTAAAATGCAAAAACAGAAAAATGCTGAGTCCTTAAGGGGTTAATGGGGTCAGGACTTATTGGGGTCTATGGTCAAACTGATCCCTTGTCTTATGGGAGATCTCTAGATTTTCCTAAAAATACCAACAAAATCCTGTGTGTGACTCCGGCCTAAGGGTTATTGGTGACAACACAGAAGTGTCCTGATAGGACAGAAGTGACACATGAGATACAATCAGTAATATTTCTAATGGAAATGAGGCCGAGGTAATACATAGTAATCACCAATCATTATCATCCATAGAAATCATCCAATCATACTGTAGTGTAGAGCTACAAGTCACTACTAAATGATACACAATAGCATTACATATTACAGTGATGCCTCAACATACAGTAGTTTCAACATACAATGGTCTTTTCTGGACCATTGTAACTTGAAACCAGACTCAACATACAAATGTACAGACAGTCCAGATCTGTGAAACGTGTCAATCGCTGAAAGAGCTGGAATGGATATTTTACTGTTAAACCACTTGTACTACTGAAGTACATGTACTGACTGGTGTCTGGTAGAGCCCCCTACAGTACAGGGAGGTATTACATGTTCTGTACTCTTTACCTGTATTACTGAAGTGTATGCACTGACTGGTGTCTGGTAGCGCCCCCTACAGTACAGGGAGGTATGACATGTTCTGTACTCTTTACCTGTATTACTGAAGTGTATGCACTGACTGGTGTCTGGTAGTGCCCCCTACAGTACAGGGAGGTATTACATGTTCTGTACTCTTTACCTGTATTACTGAAGTACATGCACTGACTGGTGTCTGGTAGCGCCCTCTACAGTACAGGGAGGTATTACATGTTCTGTACTCTTTACCTGTATTACTGAAGTGTATGCACTGACTTGTGTCTGGTAGAGCCCCCTACAGTACAGGGAGGTATTACATGTTCTGTACTCTTTACCTGTATTACTGAAGTGTATGCACTGACTGGTGTCTGGTAGCGCCCCCTACAGTACAGGGAGGTATGACATGTTCTGTACTCTTTACCTGTATTACTGAAGTGTATGCACTGACTGGTGTCTGGTAGTGCCCCCTACAGTACAGGGAGGTATTACATGTTCTGTACTCTTTACCTGTACCAGGGTTACCTGCTCCTTTGGACACCAGGTGAGGGCGGCTCAATTACTTTTTTAGGACATTGTGTGTACTGTACAGGACCCTGAAGAAGCTCCTGTCCTCTACATAGACAGTGATTACAGCTCCAAGCAGATCTTTATTACTTTTACATGTAAGGATTTACTTTATATTAGTTATCTACTTATTTTTCTTTAATCCTCTTTTTTTTTCTATTTTTGGATGACATTTTGGGGCTTCAGAACCGATTACCAGGATTCCATAGAGTTATGGTCCCAACATACAATGGTTTCACCATACAATGGTCGTCCCAGAACCAATTAATATTGTTACTTGAGGGACCACTGTACTTCTCATTACCGTTATTTACCTACAAAGGTCACATGACCCCAGGTGCTAATGACCAAGAGATGATGTTGGCTTTAGCTTCTGCTTAGGTTTCATTATGAAGTTTATTCGAGGGTTAATTCTCACAACAGAACTTAGAAACATCACATTTTACTGTTACCTGAGATCTCAGATTTCCATTCTCCATATTATTATATTTTTATCAATCATTATTTCATCAATCAGTCTCCAGTGTGAATTCTCTCATGTCCAGAAAGTTGTGATTTACTGCTAAAACATTTTCCACATTCTGAACATGAATATGGCTTCTCTCCTGTGTGAATTCTATAATGTATAACAAGATATGACTTATTTAAAAAACATTTCCCACATTCTGAACATGAATATGGCTTCTCTCCTGTGTGAGTTTTCTCATGTCTAGAAAAATGTGATTTTTGTATGAAACGTTTCCCACATTGTGAACATGAATATGGCTTCTCTCCTGTATGAATTCTCTCATGTATAACAAGATCTGATTTACTCATAAAACATTTCCCACATTCAGAACATGAATATGGCTTCACTCCTGTGTGAATTCTCTCATGTATAACTAGAACTGATTTTTGTGTAAAACATTTCTCACATTCAGAACATGAATATGGCTTCTCACCTCTGTGAATTCTCTCATGTGTCGTAAGATGTGCTTTACTTATAAAACATTTCCCACATCCTGAACATGAATATGGCTTCTCTCCCATGTGAAATCTTTCATGATTTGAACGATATGATATATTTCTAAAACATTTCCCACATTCTGAACAGGAGTATGGCTTCTCCCCTGTGTGTATTCTCTCATGTTTAACAAGCTCTGATTTACTTTTAAAACATTTTCCACATTCTGAACATTTATATGGCTTCTCTCCTGTGTGGATTTTCCTGTGTCTAAAAAGACCTGATCTACTAGTAAACTCTTTCCCACATTCATCACATTGAACCCTTTTCCTCCCTTTCTGATCTCTCCTTGTGGTAACAATGTGTGGTTGGTCAGGAGAAGGTTCCTCATGATCAGGTGGATTATTACAGGATAGATCTGGATGGACATTAGGGGTAAGGAGGTCTTCTCCTGAGGAGCGCTCCATCATATCTTCATCTTCTCCTTTATCATTCAGGGATAACATGAAGTTTCCCTCAGAATTCTTACTGGGATTTTCTGTTGAAACAAAATATATTTTTGATACTTATTTCAAATGATTTAAAATGATTGGTCACTTAAAATATTTTAACAGGTTAAACTGAGTTTTCTCTGATGTCCGTTCATCACATCTGAGCCCCAAATCCTGATGCTGCCCCTAGTGTTCTACCTGGAGCATGACAGGACCCATAGATGACCTTGGAGAGGATCTCTATATAGTCATCTCCCTCAGGTCCTGACTATACATAACACAGGGGATCACTGGGGCCTGAAGGGTTAATGTCATGTAGATCTAAGGTGGAGCCTCCCCTGAAGACACCTCTGAATTCCCTCTGTAATCCATTACTACATACCTGGGGTAACACCTCCTGGAAACATTACATACCTGGGACAACACCTCCTGGAAATATTACATACCTGGGACAACACCTCCTGGAATTATTACATACCTGGGACAACACCTCTTGGAATTATTACATACCTGGGACAACACCTCCTGGAATTATTACATACCTGGGACAACACCTCTTGGAATTATTACATACCTGGGACAACACCTCTTGGAATTATTACATACCTGGGACAACACCTCCTGGAATTATTACATACCTGGGACAACACCTCTTGGAATTATTACATACCTGGGACAACACCTCCTGGAATTATTACATACCTGGGGTAACACCTCTTGGAATTATTACATACCTGGGGTAACACCTCCTGGAATTTCCTCCTTCACTCCCCTCATACACGGGTGATGGCCCCTCATCCTCTCTTCTTCATCCTCCACTTTATTATTAGTCAGATCTCCCCCCTGATGTGACATATAGAACAATTCACTACAATACAGCAGACAGGAGGAGCAACAGAGACCCCCAAAATCTATCCCCACATCTATGACTGCAGAACCCCCCCTATAGAGATATAGGATCAGCCTCATCTACCTGATACTTCTCTGGGACATTTCCCTCTGGACAGTCCTGGGAATACAGAGGGCGGGGACACCTCTCGGGTGGATTTCTATCAATGACTCCATCTGTAGAGAACACACAGTGATGAATAGATTATTCCATGTGATGATCAGATGATGGGTGTAGTAGTATCTAGGAGACCCTCCACCAATAAAAGTCTCCCCCTCCTTACACTGCTGATCGGCCACGAAATCCGTCTCCTCTTCTGGTTCATCTTTAACCTCAACCTTAATATCCATCAGATCTTCACCCTAAAGAGCAAACAAATAAATAAATAAATGAATAAAAAATTTAAAAAAATTATGCCAAATTTCAGCACAAGCTGAGGGGGCATACTGCACCATAGTTCCCAGTATACATGCCCCCCCCCCCCTCCCTCCTTATTTCCTTCTTCCTTCTTTATCTCCTCAGGTTGTTTTCCTCAGTTATTCTGCCCGGTAACAGCTGTTCTGCTGAGAGATGGATTCCTGCTTCTGATTGGAGGATCAGATTCTGCCCGGTAACCGTGATCTTCTGCCCAGCGATGCTCCAGCCCAACAACAGCATTCTGATTGGCTGGAGGCCCATTGGCGGGAAAAGTATTTCCCTTATATACTGGGCTGTGGTGTCTCCAGCTCAGTCACCTGTGGGAAGATTAGTAGAAGCCCCGCCCTCCCCTTTTATTTCACTTTCCTTTCCATCACAATGTTTGTTAGAAGGGATAAGTGACCCAAGTAGTGATGGGTGGACATGTCTATTAGTTATGTTATTGTGGTTCTGGTATTTTATCACTACTACTTTGGTTTGAGTATTTGGTATTTTGATCATAGTTACGGTATTTATTTATTCTTGCATGAGCAGAGCCGGGGGGCCGGGCAGGGGATCGCGGGGGTCCCTCCCCAGATCAAAAAGAGTTCCGCTTTAACCCCTTCCCCACCTATGACGTATCGGTACGTCATGGGTCTGGTGGGGTCGGGTCCGCGTCATAACCGGCAGATCCCTGCTGCTATCAGCAGCTGACATCTGTCGGTAATGACGGAAATCGGAGCTGGCTCCAATGTCCATCACTGAAATGGTTAAATTCCGTGATCAATAGCGATCACGGTATCTAAACATTAAATTCTGATCATCCCTGGGGTCTAGGGGACCCATCTGCAGCTCCTGATGTAATCGGGGGCTGCGGATGGGCTAACGGGGAAGAATGGGGACTTTTCCGTCCCTCCCGATGCTCCATGGATCGGCGAATGCTTAACGATGCCTTTGGCACCCCTTAGCAATCAAGTGCCTAAAACATAGATCAATGTAATGCAATAGCATTACACTGATCTATGTAAGCCATGTAATGGTGGCTTAGGATAGGTCCCTAGGGAGTCCAAAAATGTGTAAAAAAAAAAAAACGTTTTTAAAAATCTAAAAAAATCCTCTCTCTAACCCTAATAAAAGTTCAAATAACCCCCCTTTTCCAATAAAAAAAAACCAAAAACATGAACAAACATATTTGGTATGGCCGTGCGCGATGATGTCCCTAAAATAAAAAAGTTACAGGGGTCAAAACATGTTTTCATTTATTAATTTTTTTACCTTAAAACAAAACAAAAATTACCCAAGTTTGGTGTCATTGAAATCGTACTGATCCATAGAATAAAGATGTCAGATTTACTGTATTGTGAACCCTGAAAAAAATTTGCCCCACAAAATTGGGCAATTCCATAAATTTTTTTCAATTTTTCCTGACATATACTTTTTCTGGCTCCTTAAGGGTCTATTCACACGTACAGTATTCTGCGCAGAGTTAATGCACAGGATTTTTAGCTGTGTTCAGACATTCTGTTTACATTGATATCTGCAGCAGAAAATCCTGCGCATCAAATCTGCGTAGAATACTGTTCGTGTGAATAGACCATAAAGGGGTACTCTGCTGTAAACATCTCATCCCCTATCCAAAGGATATCCTGCCACTGGGGACCCCCACAATCTCCGCCTTTGCATCCCTCATTCGGTGACGGAGCGAACTCTGTTCCATGGCCAATGACTGGTGATGCAGGCTGCCACGCCCACTCCATTGACATCTACAGGAGGAGGCGTGATGGTAATGTACTAGCCGTCACGCCCCACCCCCCATAGACATGAAAGGAGGGGGAGTGGCATTATGTCAGGAATGCAGAAGCTACAGGCTTCCGTGTTCCGGACGCCGCCCCTGAGATCACGGGGGTCCCCATTGGCGGAATCCCCGCGGTCTAACATCTTTATCCCTATCTTTTGGATAGGGGATAAGATGTTTAAGGGGTAGTCCAGTGGTGAAAAACTTATCTCCTAGTCTAAGGATAGGGGATAAATTTGAAATCGCGGGTGGTCCGACCGCTGGGGCCCCCTGCGATCTCTCTGTACGGGGGCCAGGCTCGCTGGCTACATAGCGCGTGTTGACCACCGCATGAAGCGGTGGCCGACACGACCCCTCAATACAACTCTATGGCAGAGCTGGAGATTGCCAAAGGCAGCGCTCCGACTCTGCTATAGAGTTGTATGGAGGGGGCATGTCAGCCGTTGCTTCGTGCAGGTGGTCAACACGCCCCCTTCCCGCGGGCTGTCGGGGCCCGTACAGGAGATCGCGAGGGACCCCAGCAGTCAGACCCCCAGCAATCTGAAACCTATCCTTAGGATAGGGGATACGTTTTTCACCACTGGATATCTCCTTTAACCTGTTAAAGGATGCAGGGTGTACCTGTACGGCCTGCACCCGCTCCCCTACTATGACGCAGAGTCACTAGCTGACCCCGCGTCATAGTGGGTCGGTCCCGGCGGCTATCGATGGCCGGGACCCATGGCTAATACCAGACATCACAGATCGTGGTGATATCCGGTATTAACCCCGTAGACTTTGATTGCCGCGTCTAATATGAAATGCTTCCCGGCAGCTCAGTCAGGCTGATTGGGATCACAGCGGTAAAACCGCGGTGTCCCGATTAGCTGAGGGGACACAGGGACAGTCTCTACCTTCCTGCACGTTGTCTGATCGGTGATCTAATGCCTGAGGTCCAGGCTGGAGCAATGGAGCGCCGATAACATTGATCAATGCTGTGCTATGGCACAGAACAGTGTATTCAATCAAAAGACTGCATGATAGATATATATATATATATATATATATATATATATATATATATATATATGGGCTATAAATGTATAAAAAAAAAAAAAAAAAAGTTAATAAACGTGATTTAACCTTTTTCCTAATAAAGGTTTGAATCAGCTCCCCTTTTCCCATATAAAAAAATTAATAAAATGTAAACAAAAATATAAACATATGTTGTATTGCCGCGTACATGAATGTCCGAACTATACAAATATAATGTTAATCAAACCATACGGACAATGGCGATGACGTAAAAAAGTTCCAAAGTCCAAAGTTGCGTAATTTTGGTCACTTTGTATATCATAAAAAAAATGTGTAAAAATCGATCAAAAAGTCCCATTAAAAAAAAAAAATAAAAAAAAAAAGGTACCGATAAAAACTTCAGACCACGGCGCAAAAAGTGAGCCCTCATACCACCCCGTATGCGGGAAAATAAAACATTTATAGGGGTTAGAAGATGACAATTTTAAATATACAAATTTTGTGTAAAAAGTTATACAGTGGAATCTCCCTTAGTGGACAGTTTTAAATTCCCCGGCAGATTCCCATAAGACTTAAAGGGGTATTCCAGGAAAAAGCTTTTTTTCTTTTTAATATCAACTGGCTCCAGAAAGTTAAACAGCAAATTACTTCTATTAAAAATGTTTTTTATCCTTCCAATAATTACCAGCTGCTGAAGTTGAGTTGTTCTTTTCTGTCTGGCAACAGTGTTCTCTGCTGACATCTCTGCTTGTCTCGGGCACTGCCTAGAGTAGAAGAGGTTTATTATGGGGATATGCTTCTACTCTGGACAGTTCCGGAGACACATGTCATCAGGGAGCAGGTGTCATCAGAAAATAACAACTCAACTTCAGCAGCTCATAAGTACTGAAAGGATTACGTTTTTTTTAATAGAAGTAATTTACAAATCTGTTTAACTTTCTGGAGCCAGTTGAGATATATAAAAAGAAGTTTTTTTCTGGATGACCCCTTAAATGTATTTGTACCCTCCGAATAGGGGACACTTCCAATAGTGGATGCAGACAGTCCCAATAGGGGACAATTAGGACAAAATACTCCCAGTAGGGGACAAAACACTCTCAATAGAGAACAGGCTTATGTGCCGGCCTTACCTTGTACACAGGGCCGCCGTCAGGGGGTACAGCCAATACCCCAGTAAGAGGCCCAGTCCCCCACTGCACCCCCTGCAGCACAGAAGTAGAAGACCTCAGTGGTCTCACACTTCTGTACATCCACCAGCCACATCACTGGGAGATTCTCCTGTAATATCGCTTTTTATCATGTTTTATAGGGAATTACAGGACAGTATTCGGTAATTTAGAAAGATTTTTGAGCCTTTTTCCCCAGAGAGGGACACCTCTCAATAGTGGACTTTTTTTTTATTCCCCATGAGTTTCTGCTATTGGGAGATTCTACTGTCATTTTTTTAACAGTAGGAAAAAAAATTAAACCTTTTAAGTTGGGTATCATTTTAAACATATGGACCTACAGAATGAATATACAGTATAATTGTCATTTTTACCGAAAAGTGCACCGTATAGAAACGGAAGCCACCAAAACCTACAGAATGGAGTTTGTTTTTGTTTGTTTTTTTCAATTTTGTCCTACAAATAATTTTTCTTTTTGTTTCACTGTAGATTATTTTTTTTTTTGGTAAAATGACTGTCATTACAAAGTACAATTGGTAGCGCATAAAACAAGCCCTCATATGGGTCTGTAGGTGGAAAACGGAAAACATTGTGATTTTTTTAAAGGTGAGAGGAAAAAACGAAAGTGCAAAAAAACGGAAAAAACCACGGAATAAAAAAATAAATAAAAACACGGAAAAGAAAAGTTATGGGGTCCGTGAGGAGCAAAAGACGTGAGCCCAAAAAAATAAAATCCTGGGTCATGAGGGGGTTAATTAGGGTGGGACCTAGGGTGCCATAATCATGGGTTCAATCACTTTATGATCATATTTTGGAGACTCTAATGCATCTACCTGATGCTTCTCTGGGACATTTCCCTCTGGACAGTCCTGGGAATACAGAGGACAGGGACACCTCTCGGGTGGATTTCTGTCAATGACTCCATCTGTAGGGAACTCACAGGGAATGAATACATCAGTACTGGATAGATTTCTATGTTACTAGGTAGTGAGAGTGATATCTATATATATATGTCTCTTCTTACCTTGTGATGTGAGGGGCCGGTGATCCTCCATCATGACTATGTCCTGGTACAGATCCTTGTGTCCTTCTACATACTCCCACTCCTCCATGGAGAAATAGACCGCCACATCCTGACACCTTATAGGAACCTGACACACAATGATACAGTCATCACCAGACCCCTCCATTACTGTATAATGTCCCAGCAGTGTCACCTCTCTAATCATCACCAGACCCCTCCATTACTGTATAATGTCCCAGCAGTGTCACCTCTCTAATCATCACCAGACCCCTCCATTACTGTATAATGTCCCAGCAGTGTCACCTCTCCAGTCATCACCAGACCCCTCCATTACTGTATAATGTCCCAGCAGGGTCACCTCTCCAATCATCACCAGACCCCTCCATTACTGTATAATGTCCCAGCAGTGTCACCTCTCCTGTCATCACCAGACCCCTCCATTACTGTATAATGTCCCAGCAGTGTCACCTCTCCAGTCATCACCAGACCCCTCCATTATTGTATAATGTCCCAGCAGTGTCACCTCTTCAGTCATCACCAGACCCCTCCATTACTGTATAATGTCCCAGCAGTGTCACCTCTCCAGTCATCACCAGACCCTTCCATTACTGTATAATGTCCCAGCAGTGTCACCTCTCTAATCACCACCAGACCCCCTCCATTACTGTATAATGTCCCAGCAGTGTCACCTCTCTAATAATCACCAGACCCCTCTATTACTGTATAATGTCCCAGCAGTGTCACCTCTCCAGTCATCACCAGACCCCTCCATTACTGTATAATGTCCCAGCAGTGTCACCTCTCTAATCATCACCAGACCCCTCCATTACTATATAATGTCCCAGCAGTGTCACCTCTCCAATCATCACCAGACCCCTCCATTACTGTATAATGTCCCAGCAGTGTCACCTCTCCAGTCATCACCAGACCCCTCCATTACTGTATAATGTCCCAGCAGTGTCACCTCTCCAATCATCACCAGACCCCCTCCATTACTGTATAATGTCCCAGCAGTGTCACCTCTCCAGTCATCACCAGACCCTTCCATTACTGTATAATGTCCCAGCAGTGTCACCTCTCTAATCACCACCAGACCCCCTCCATTACTGTATAATGTCCCAGCAGTGTCACCTCTCTAATAATCACCAGACCCCTCTATTACTGTATAATGTCCCAGCAGTGTCACCTCTCCAGTCATCACCAGACCCCTCCATTACTGTATAATGTCCCAGCAGTGTCACCTCTCTAATCATCACCAGACCCCTCCATTACTGTATAATGTCCCAGCAGTGTCACCTCTCCAGTCATCACCAGACCCCTCCATTACTATATAATGTCCCAGCAGTGTCACCTCTCCAATCATCACCAGACCCCTCCATTACTGTATAATGTCCCAGCAGTGTCACCTCTCCAGTCATCACCAGACCCCTCCATTACTGTATAATGTCCCAGCAGTGTCACCTCTCCAATCATCACCAGACCCCCTCCATTACTGTATAATGTCCCAGCAGTGTCACCTCTCTAATCATCACCAGACCCCTCCATTACTGTATAATGTCCCAGCAGGGTCACCTCTCTAATCATCACCAGACCCCTCCATTACTGTATAATGTCCCAGCAGTGTCCCCTCTCCAGTCATCACCAGACCCCTCCATTACTGTATAATGTCCCAGCAGGGTCACCTCTCTAATCATCACCAGACCCCTCCATTACTGTATAATGTCCCAGCAGGGTCACCTCTCCAGTCATCACCAGACCCCTCCATTACTGTATAATATCCCAGCAGTGTCACCTCTCCAGTCATCACCAGACCCCTCCATTACTGTATAATGTCCCAGCAGGGTCACCTCTCCAGTCATCACCAGACCCCTCCATTACTGTATAATGTCCCAGCAGTGTCACCTCTCCAGTCATCACCAGACCCCTCCATTACTGTATAATGTCCCAGCAGTGTCACCTCTCCAGTCATCACCAGACCCCTCCATTACTGTATAATGTCCCAGCAGTGTCACCTCTCCAGTCATCACCAGACCCATCCATTACTGTATAATGTCCCAGCAGTGTCACCTCTTCAGTCATCACCAGACCCCTCCATTACTGTATAATGTCCCAGCAGGGTCACCTCTCCAGTCATCACCAGACCCCTCCATTACTGTATAATGTCCCAGCAGTGTCACCTCTCCAGTCATCACCAGACCCCTCCATTACTGTATAATGTCCCAGCAGTGTCACCTCTCCAGTCATCACCAGACCCATCCATTACTGTATAATATCCCAGCAGTGTCACCTCTCCAGTCATCACCAGACCCTTCCATTACTGTATAATGTCCCAGCAGGGTCACCTCTCCAGTCAGCAGCTCAGTGATCCTGTGGATGAGTTCTAGGATCTTCTCCTCATGTATCAGTGAGTGAGGTGGAGGCTCCGTGATGGGGCCCCGGGCCCTGCTCCGTCCTCCTGACTCATGGAGATGGCTGATGGGGGCCACACACTCCCCCCATGTCTTCTTCACTATGGTGTAATCCTGTGTATGGAGAGAGACAATGAGGGGACTGACCCCAGTATTCCTCCCTCACTACAAAGAGGAGATTGTGCCCCCTGTATAGAGCTCTAGTGAGCACAGCTGGAATACTGGGGTCAGTTCTGGAGACCTCACCTACAAAGAGACATCCAGAACATAGAGCGGAGCCAAAGATGGGGACAACAATGGTGGAAATGTAGATGGGGGGGGACAACAATGGTGGAAATGTAGATGGGGACAACAATGGTGGAAATGTAGATGGGGACAACAATGGTGGAAATGTAGATGGGGGACAACAATGGTGGAAATGTAGATGGGGGACAACAATGGTGGAAATGTAGATGGGGGACAACAATGGTGGAAATGTAGATGGGGACAACAATGGTGGAAATGTAGATGGAGGGACAACAATGGTGGAAATGTAGATGGAGGGACAACAATGGTGGAAATGTAGATTGGGACAACAATGGGGGAAATGTAGATTGGGACAACAATGGGGGAAATGTAGATTGGGACAACAATGGCGGAAATGTAGATGGGACAACAATGGCGGAAATGTAGATGGGGGGACAACAATGGCGGAAATGTAGATGGGGGGACAACAATGGTGGAAATGTAGATGGGGACAACAATGGTGGAAATGTAGATGGGGACAACAATGGTGGAAATGTAGATGGGGGACAACAATGGTGGAAATGTAGATGGGGGGACAACAATGGTGGAAATGTAGATGGGGACAACAATGGTGGAAATGTAGATGGGGACAACAATGGTGGAAATGTAGATGGGGGACAACAATGGCGGAAATGTAGATGGGGACAACAATGGCGGAAATGTAGATGGGGACAACAATGGCGGAAATGTAGATGGGGGACAACAATGGCGGAAATGTAGATGGAGGACAACAATGGCGGAAATGTAGATGGGGGACAACAATGGCGGAAATGTAGATGGGGGACAACAATGGTGGAAATGTAGATGGGGGACAACAATGGTGGAAATGTAGATGGGGGACAACAATGGTGGAAATGTAGATGGGGGACAACAATGGTGGAAATGTAGATGGGGACAACAATGGTGGAAATGTAGATGGGGGACAACAATGGAGGAAATGTAGATGGGGACAACAATGGTGGAAATGTAGATGGGGACAACAATGGCGGAAATGTAGATGGGGGGACAACAATGGTGGAAATGTAGATGGGGGGACAACAATGGTGGAAATGTAGATGGGGGACAACAATGGTGGAAATGTAGATGGGTCACCTCACCTCTCCGGTCAGCAGGTGGAGGATCTCCAAGGTGAAGTGTAATATTCTCTTAGTCATCTCATTCCTGTCCTTGTCCATCCTTGGGGGATCATTCAGGAGAAGAGGAGACAACTGGGTCAGCTGGAGGGGATAGTCCTGAAGAAGAGGAGGAGCCTGAATCACAGAACCAGCGACACAATGTAACAAACCTCCTCCTCATGTAATCTCCTTACTACTGTGGTGACACAATGTAACAAACCTCCTCCTCATGTAATCTCATTACTACTGAGATGACACACTGTAACAAACCTCCTCCTCATGTAATCTCCTTACTACTGGGGTGACACACTGTAACAAACCTCCTCCTCATGTAATCTCCTTACTATTGGGGTGACACACTGTAACAAACCTCCTCCTCATGTAATCTCCTTACTACTGGGGTGACACAATGTAACAAACCTCCTCCTCATGTAATCTCCTTACTACTGGGGTGACAATGTAACAAACCTCCTCCTCATGTAATCTCCTTACTACTGGGGTGACACACTGTAACAAACCTCCTCCTCATGTAATCTCCTTACTACTGGGGTGACACACTGTAACAAACCTCCTCCTCATGTAATCTCCTTACTACTGGGGTGACACAATGTAACAAACCTCCTCCTCGTGTAATCTCCTTACTACTGGGGTGACACACTGTAACAAACCTCCTCCCCGTGTAATCTCCTTACTACTGGGGTGACACACTGTAACAAACATCCTCCTCATGTAATCTCCTTACTACTGGGGTGACACACTGTAACAAACCTCCTCCTCATGTAATCTCCTTACTACTGGGGTGACACACTGTAACAAACCTCCTCCCCATGTAATCTCCTTACTACTGGGGTGACACACTGTAACAAACATCCTCCTCATGTAATCTCCTTACTACTGGGGTGACACACTGTAACAAACCTCCTCCTCATGTAATCTCCTCTCTACTGGGGTGACACACTGTAACAAACCTCCTCCTCATGTAATCTCCTTACTACTGGGGTGACACACTGTAACAAACCCCCTCCTCATGTAAACTCCTTACTACTGGGGTGACACACTGTAACAAACCCCCTCCTCATGTAATCTCATTACTACTGGAGTGACACACTGTAACAAACCTCCTCCTCATGTAATCTCCTTACTACTGGGGTGACACACTGTAACAAACCCCCTCCTCATGTAATCTCATTACTACTGGAGTGACACACTGTAACAAACCTCCTCCTCATGTAATCTCCTTACTACTGGGGTGACACACTGTAACAAACCTCCTCCTCATGAAATCTCCTTACTACTGGGGTGACACACTGTAACAACCCCCCTCCTCATGTAAACTCCTTACTACTGGGGTGACACACTGTAACAAACCTCCTCCTCATGAAATCTCCTTACTACTGGGGTGACACACTGTAACAACCCCCCTCCTCATGTAAACTCCTTACTACTGGGGTGACACACTGTAACAAACCCCCTCCTCATGTAATCTCATTACTACTGGAGTGACACACTGTAACAAACCTCCTCCTCATGTAATCTCCTTACTACTGGGGTGACACAATGTAACATACCCCCTCCTCATGTAATCTCTTTACCTCCAAGTGCCGAGCGGGACCTGCTCTGTATCTGCTGGATGCTGGAGGTGTAGGACCTGTGATGATGTCACAATCATGTGACCAGTATATGTGGGGGCGGAGCTCAGCAGGATAGGAGAGATTGTGGATGAAGGACCTGTGAGGATGGTCATGTGACAGGAGTGGGCGGGGCTCAGCAGTCGTAGAGAACATGTGACCAGAAGGGGAGGAGCTCAGTGAAGAGGAGACGCGGTGTGAGGTGAGTTTCTATGCAGAGGGTTTGTTACATTGTGTTGTCAGTGTTCCTCTCCTCTCCCTCATTCCTATTGGTGGAGTAGTCGCCATGGTTACCACTTCCTCCTAGTGTCCGTACTATGGAGCCATCAGTGATCAGTATTAGGGTCCTGATCCCGGTATTGGCCCCGATACCTAATCCTATAGCTACAGTCCGGAGCCCATCAGCCGGTAATACTGGAGGAGAGGACGGGCCCCATCAGTACTAGGGCCACTCCATTAGGGGCCACCCAGCTTTATATAGTGCCCGCCACCCAGCTTTATATAGTGCCGCCACCCAGCTTTATATACTGCCCGCCACCGAGCTTTATATACTGGAGGAGAGGACGGGCCCCATCAGTACTAGGGACACTCCATTAGGGGCCACCCAGCTTTATATAGTGCCCGCCACCCAGCTTTATATACTGCCCGCCACCCAGCTTTATATAGTGCCCGCCACCCAGCTTTATATACTGGAGGAGAGGACGGGCCCCATCAGTACTAGGGCCACTCCATTAGGGGCCACCCAGCTTTATATAGTGCCCGCCACCCAGCTTTATATAGTGCCTGCCACCCAGCTTTATATACTGCCCGCCACCCAGCTTTATATACTGCCCGCCACCCAGCTTTATATACTGCCCGCCACCCAGCTATATATACTGCCCGCCACCCAGCTATATATACTGCCCGCCACCCAGCTTTATATACTGCCCGCCACCCAGCTTTATATATTGCACGCCACCCAGCTTTATATACCACCCGCCACCCAGCTTTATATACCGCCCGCCACCCAGCTTTATATACCGCCCGCCACCCAGCTTTATATACCACCCGCCACCCAGCTTTATATACCGCCCGCCACCCAGCTTTATATACCGCCCGCCACCCAGCTTTATATACCGCCCGCCACCCAGCTTTATATACCGCCCGCCACCCAGCTTTATATACCGCCCGCCACCCAGCTTTATATACCGCCCGCCACCCAGCTTTATATACCGCCCGCCACCCAGCTTTATATACCGCCCGCCACCCAGCTTTATATACCGCCCGCCACCCAGCTTTATATACTGCCCGCCACCCAGCTTTATATACTGCCCGCCACCCAGCTTTATATACTGCCCGCCACCCAGCTTTATATACTGCCTGCCACCCAGCTTTATATACTGCCCGCCACCCAGCTTTATATACCGCCCGCCACCCAGCTTTATATACCGCCCGCCACCCAGCTTTATATACCGCCCGCCAACCAGCTTTATATACCGCCCGCCACCCAGCTTTATATACCGCCCGCCACCCAGCTTTATATACCGCCCGCCACCCAGCTTTATATAGTGCCCGCCACCCAGCTTTATATGCCACCCGCTATCCAGCTTTATATGCCGCCCGCCACCCAGCTTTATATAGTGCCCGCCACCCAGCTTTATATAGTGCCCGCCACCCAGCTTTATATAGTGCCCGCCACCCAGCTTTATATAGTGCCCGCCACCCAGCTTTATATACTTCCCGCCACCCGGCTTTATACACCACCCGCCACCCAGCTTTATATACTGCCCGCCAGCTTTATATACTGCCCGCCACCCAGCTTTATATCCTGCCCGCCACCCAGCTTTATATACCGCCCGCCACCCAGCTTTATATACTGCCCACCACCCAGCTTTATATACTGCCCGCCCCCCAGCTTTATATACCGCCCGCCCCCGTTTTATATACCGCCCGCCACCCAGCTTTATATACCGCCCGCCACCCAGCTTTATATACTGCCCGCCACCCAGCTTTATATACTGCCCGCCACCCAGCTTTATATACTGCCCGCCACCCAGCTTCATATACTGCCCACCACCCGGCTTTATATACCGCCCGCCACCCAGCTTTATATACCGCCCGCCACCCAGCTTTATATACCGCCCGCCACCCAGCTTTATATACCGCCCGCCACCCAGCTTTATATACCGCCCGCCACCCAGCTTTATATACCGCCCGCCACCCAGCTTTATATACTGCCTGCCACCCAGCTTTATATATACTGGCCCGTCACCCAGCTTTATATACCGCCCGCCACCCGGCTTTATATACCGCCCGCCACCCAGCTTTATATACTGCCTGCCACCCAGCTTTATATATACTGGCCCGTCACCCAGCTTTATATACTGCCTGCCACCCGGCTTTATATACTGCCTGCCACCCAGCTTTATATACTGCCCGTCACCCAGCTTTATATACTGCCTGTCCCCCAGGTTTTAGGGGAACAGATATTCTGTTATTATTTTGTTATCCCTTTGTTGGATGTTATTGATCTTGGTCACATGATGAGATTTCGGCCATTGTTACCATCTTATTGTTTCTTACATCTTCACCGTTTCCTTTTACCTTAATATAAATCTGATTGTTTCCTATGGAAAACGGCTTCACCTTTCTGCTACATCATGTTTATATTTGTCTTCAAACATTCTCTCTCTCTCTCTCTCTCTTTCCTCTTCCTCTTCTTCTTCCTCTTCTTCCTCTTCCTCCTCTTCTTCCTCTTCTTCTTCCTCCTCTTCTTCCTCTTCTTCTTCCTCCTCTTCTTCCTCTTCTTCTTCCTCCTCCTCTTCTTCCTCTTCTTCCTCCTCCTCTTCTTCTTCTTCCTCTTCTTCTTCCTCCTTCCTATTCTTCTTCCTCCTTCCTATTCTTCCTCTTCCTCTTCTTCCCCTTTTTCTTCATGTTCATCTGTTTCCCCCTTTTCTTCCTCTTCTTCCTGTTCCTCTTCTGCTTCCTCTTCTTCCTCCTCTTTTTCCTCTTCCTCCTCTTCCTCCTCTTCCTCCTCCTCCTCTTCCTCTCCTTCCTCTTCTTCCTCCCCTTCCTCTTCTTCCTCCCCTTCCTCTTCTTCCTCCCCTTCCTCTTCTTCCTCCTCCTCTTCTTCCTCCTCTTCTTCCTCCTCCTCCTCCTCCTCTTCCTCCTCCTCTTCTTCCTCTTCTTCTTCCTCCTCTTCTTCTTCCTCCTCTTCTTCTTCCTCCTCCTCTTCTTCCTCCTCCTCCTCTTCTTCCTCCTCCTCCTCTTCTTCCTCCTCCTCCTCTTCTTCTTCCTCCTCCTCTTCTTCCCCTTTTTCTTCCTCTTCTTCCTCTTCTCCTTCCCCTTCTTCCTCTTCTCCTTCCTCTTCTTTTTCCTCTTCTTCCTCTTCCTCTTCTTCCCCTTTTTCTTCCTCTTCTTCCAGAACTGACCCCATTAGGACATCGCTGTCTATTATTCAGTGTAGGAGTTGGAGGACACAAGGATCTGTACCAGGACATAGTCATGATGGAGGATCACCGGCCCCTCACATCACAAGGTAAGAAGAGACATATATATAGATATCACTCTCACTACCTAGTGACATAGAAATCTATCCAGCACTGATGTATTCATTCCCTGTGTATTCCCTACAGATGGAGTCATTGATAGAAATCCACCCGAGAGGTGTCCCCGCCCTCTGTATTCCCAGGACTGTCCAGAGGGAAATGTCCCAGAGAAGCATCAGGTAGATGAGGCTGATCCTATATCTCTATAGGGGGGTCCTTATAGTCTCCCCATAATATGACCATAAAGGGAGCGAACTAAGGTTCTTTTTGGCATTTTTTTTCCTTGTTCATTCAGGTTGAAGATCTGATGTATATTAAGGTTGAGGTTAAAGATGAACCAGAAGAGGAGACGGATATTTGGTCCAATCATAAGTGTATGAGGGAAGTGAAGGAGGAAATTCCAGGAGGTGTTACCCCAGGTATGTAATGTTTCCAGGAGGTGTTGTCCCAGGTATGTAATAATTCCAGGAGGTGTTGTCCCAGGTATGTAATAATTCCAGGAGGTGTTGTCCCAGGTATGTAATAATTCCAGGAGGTGTTGTCCCAGGTATGTAATAATTCCAGGAGGTGTTGTCCCAGGTATGGAATAATTCCAGGAGGTGTTGTCCCAGGTATGGAATAATTCCAGGAGGTGTTGTCCCAGGTATGGAATAATTCCAGGAGGTGTTGTCCCAGGTATGTAATAATTCCAGGAGGTGTTGTCCCAGGTATGGAATAATTCCAGGAGGTGTTGTCCCAGGTATGGAATAATTCCAGGAGGTGTTGTCCCAGGTATGTAATAATTCCAGGAGGTGTTGTCCCAGGTATGTAATAATTCCAGGAGGTGTTGTCCCAGGTATGTAATAATTCCAGGAGGTGTTGTCCCAGGTATGTAATAATTCCAGGAGGTGTTGTCCCAGGTATGTAATAATTCCAGGAGGTGTTGTCCCAGGTATGGAATAATTCCAGGAGGTGTTGTCCCAGGTATGTAATAATTCCAGGAGGTGTTGTCCCAGGTATGTAATAATTCCAGGAGGTGTTGTCCCAGGTATGGAATAATTCCAGGAGGTGTTGTCCCAGGTATGGAATAATTCCAGGAGGTGTTGTCCCAGGTATGGAATAATTCCAGGAGGTGTTGTCCCAGGTATGGAATAATTCCAGGAGGTGTTGTCCCAGGTATGGAATAATTCCAGGAGGTGTTGTCCCAGGTATGTAATAATTCCAGGAGGTGTTGTCCCAGGTATGTAATAATTCCAGGAGGTGTTGTCCCAGGTGTGTAATAATTCCAGGAGGTGTTGTCCCAGGTGTGTAATAATTCCAGGAGGTGTTGTCCCAGGTGTGTAATAATTCCAGGAGGTGTTGTCCCAGGGTCTAGTCAGGGCCCTCATATCTGTAGTGTAGAATTGTGTGGACCGGCCGCTGCCATATTGGGAAACATGGCCGACATGAGGGAATAATTATTGTAATAAAGAGAAATACAGTGTTACCCTCCTCAAATAACTTGTCCTGAAATAATCCTCACCCTACCTAACAGTGGAGTTGGCGCCCCCCTCCCCCACTTCACCCTACCTAACAGAGGAGTTGGCACCCCCACTATGCCTTTCCCCCCAACATAGAATAAGTAATGGGAATCCTCCTTCCGTTACACGTTATTGAGATCGTCGCCCATTATAATCTCCCCACATGAAGGGTCAGATC
This sequence comes from Hyla sarda, assembly GCF_029499605.1. NCBI lineage: Eukaryota > Metazoa > Chordata > Amphibia > Anura > Hylidae > Hyla > Hyla sarda. The sequence goes on along the minus strand of NC_079189.1, from coordinate 3,509,844 downwards.
TCTGGGGGATTTATTACAGGTCTGAACTGCCCTCAATATTTTCTCTAATACTTACAGATTCTTAGGCCCAGCCGCCCCTCCCCCATTTCTATCTCTTCCTGTAGAGCTGAATGGCCGGTTGTATCTGTAGTCGTGTTCCATGGTGAGGATGGGTCATGTGTCCGCCCTCCACTGGGTGAGGCTCATATATATTTCTCAATTTATTATAAAGCAAAATACGGGCAGCCGGGGTAACCTCTCCTCCAGCCTGAAGAGGCGTACATTGTCTGTCTGTGTACTGTCATGGCCCCACAGATATTTAACCCCTCATTCACCTCTGAGAGAGGAATAGTCGTCACATGACAGAGAACTTGTGGTTATATAGACATAGAGACTTATCCCACATGGTCCCTAGTGGAGGACACTTTGGAGCAGTCGTTTTCTTACTACAGAAAGTTTGATAGAAGACGAAGCCGCAACTGTGCGTTCCCTCTGTGGACATATAGAATCCTCTAATAAGGGATCAGAGACCAGATTTCTACCCCAGATGACCCATTTATTACCGAAATGTCTGTGTCTCCTCCACCTGCTGACAATGGATTCCCCTGAGGAAGGAGTGACAGCCGAGTCTCTGTAGGGACCAGCAGCTTCGGGCCTGGGATTTCACTGCAGGTCTGACTGGATTATCTGATGTTTTATCAGAAAGTGGGGGAGGGGCAGAACATTGTTATTGAGGCCTGATAAATAACCTAGAGGTGAGAAGTGTATGATATATATAGATGGATATACAGGAGCTGATGTATTCATTCCCTGTGTGTTCCCTACAGATGGAGTCATTGATAGAAATCCACCCGAGAGGTGTCCCCGCCCTCTGTATTCCCAGGACTGTCCAGAGGGAAATGTCCCAGAGAAGGATCAGGTAGATGGCGCTAAAGTCTCCAAAATATGACGATAAAGTTATTGACCCCAAGATCAACTTACATTTTCTTCCTATCTGTTTAGGGTGAAGATCTGATGGATATTAAGGTTGAGATTAAAGATGAAGCAGAAGAGGAGACGGATTTCTGGGCCGATCAGCAGTGTAAGGAGGGGGAGACTTTTATTGGTGGAGGGTCTCCTAGATACTACTACACCCATCATCTGATCATCACATGGAATAATCTATCCATCACTGTGTGTTCCCTACAGATGGAGTCATTGATAGAAATCCACTCGAGAGGTGTCCCCGCCCTCTGTATTCCCAGGACTGTCCAGAGGGAAATGTCCCAGAGAATCATCAGGTAGATGAGGCTGATCCTATATCTCTATAGGGGGGTCCTTATAGTCTCCCCATAATATGTCCATAAAGGGAGCGAACTAAATTTCCTTTTGGCATTCAGGTTGAAGATTTGATGGATATTAAAGTTGAGGTTAAAGATGAACCAGAAGAGGAGACGGATTTCTGGGCTGATCCCCCGTGTACGAGGGAAGTGAAGGAGGAAATTCCAGGAGGTGTTACCCTAGGTATGTAATAATTCCAGGAGGTGTTGTCCCAGGTATGTAATAATTCCAGGAGGTGTTACCCCAGGTATGTAATAATTCCAGGAGGTGTTGTCCCAGGTATGTAATAATTCCAGGAGGTGTTGTCCCCGGTATGTAATAATTCCAGGAGGTGTTTTCCCGGGTGTGTAATAATTCCAGGAGGTGTTACCCCAGGTATGTAATAATTCCAGGAGGTGATGTCCCAGGTATGTAATAATTCCAGGAGGTGTTGTCCCAGGTATGTAATAATGCCAGGAGGTGTTGTCCCAGGTATGTAATAATTCCAGGAGGTGTTGTCCCAGGTATGTAATAATTCCAGGAGGTGTTGTCCCAGGTATGTAATAATTCCAGGAGGTGTTGTCCCAGGTATGTAATAATGCCAGGAGGTGTTGTCCCAGGTATGTAATAATTCCAGGAGGTGTTGTCCCGGGTGTGTAATAATTCCAGGAGGTGTTGTCCCAGGTATGTAATAATTCCAGGAGGTGTTGTCCCGGGTGTGTAATAATTCCAGGAGGTGTTGTCCCGGGTGTGTAATAATTCCAGGAGGTATTGTCCTAGGTATGTAATAATTCCAGGAGGTGTTACCCCAGATATGTAATAATTCCAGGAGGCGTTGTCCTAGGTATGTAATAATTCCAGGAGGTGTTGTCCCAGGTATGTAATAATTCCAGGAGGTGTTGTCCCGGGTATGTAATATTTCCAGGAGGTGTTGTCCCGGGTATGTAATAATTCCAGGAGGTGTTACCCCGGGTATGTAATATTTCCAGGAGGTGTTGTCCCAGGTAGGTAATAATTCCAGGAGGTGTTGTCCCAGGTATGTAATATTTCCAGGAGGTGTTGTCCCGGGTATGTAATATTTCCAGGAGGTGTTGTCCCAGGTATGTAATAATTCCAGTAGGTGTTGTCCCAGGTATATAATATTTCCAGGAGGTGTTGTCCCAGGTATGTAATAATTCCAGGAGGTGTTGTCCCAGGTATGTAATATTTCCAGGAGGTGTTGTCCCAGGTATGTAATAATTCCAGGAGGTGTTGTCCCAGGTATGTAATAATTCCAGGAGGTGTTGTCCCAGGTATATAATATTTCCAGGAGGTGTTGTCCCAGGTATGTAATAATTCCAGGAGGTGTTGTCCCAGGTATATAATATTTCCAGGAGGTGTTGTCCCGGGTATGTGATAATTCCAGGAGGTGTTGTCCCAGGTATGTAATGTTTCCAGGAGGTGTTGTCCCAGGGATGTAGTAATGGATTACAGAGGGAATTCAGAGGTGTCTTCAGGGGAGGCTCCACCTTAGATCTACATGACATTAACCCTTCAGACCCCAGTGATCCCCTGTGTTATGTATAGTCAGGACCTGAGGGAGGTGACTATATAGAGATCCTCTCCAAGGTCATCTATGGGTCCTGTCATGCTCCAGGTAGAACACTAGGGGCAGCATCAGGATTTGGGGCTCAGATGTGATGAACGGCCGCACTATCCCATGGGAGCAGAGAACTTAGTGTAACCCCTTAAGCTCCACAATGGATGGTGATAGGGGCCCCGGCTGATGGTCAGGTGTCTGGCATCTCCCTTGATTATAGCAGAGAAGAAGTACTTGGCAGGAGGGTAGCCTGGCAGGGTTAGCCTCACTGGCAGGTAGAAAAGTTCGACTTAGATGCTCACAGGTGAAAACCCACGGAGTCTTGATGTGTAGATTTAAGTATTGTCTTTATTGTGAGCATAAAGGCAGTGCAATATAGGACAACGTGTTTCGGAGGTGTGTCCTCCTTCCTCATGTCCATTACAGGGGTACAGTTCCACATCTGTATTTATTTATACACCATTGTAAATTAAAATTTTGGCGGGAGTGCAGGTCACAAGGTCAGGTGCTTGTATAGAGTAGCTTTAACATCAAGGATTTTTTTGCCCATTGAAGCCAATAGGCTCTGTGTGGCCTATGGTAAAGGAATGTGAATGTGCTAATGCTAAGCAGTAGGGATCGACCGATATCGTTTTTTTAGGGCCGATACCGATAATCGGTGCAGGTTAGGGCCGATAGCCGATAACTTATACCGATATTCCGGTATAAGTTATCGGCTATTTAACCCCCTGCGACACCGCTGCAGATCATTGATTTAAAGCGGGCGCTTTAAATGAATGATCTGCAGTGGCTTTTGTGGGGCCATAGGCCACCACCACCCGCTTCTCTCCACTACCTGCCAGGGTGCTCCGGGCCATCCATCCATCGTTCCTGTAGTGTCTGGGGGCATTCCGGGTGAAGAGTGAACCGGTCCGGACTGTCCTTCTTCTCCGGCGGTCATCTTCTCCACACCGGGCAGGCCCCGGCCTAGTACGCTGCATAGACGTCGCTGCACATAAACGACGCACCTGACGTCACGGCGTAGCGGCGTCTATGCAGCGTACTAGGCCGGAGCCTGCCCGGAGTGGAGAAGAAGACCGTGGGAGAAGGACAGCCCGGACCGGACCACCCTCCACCCGGAACGCCCCCGGACACTACATGAAGCAAGGATGGCCTGGACCACCCCCATTACGGGTAAGTTTAATTTTTTTATTGACTCCGAGGGTGGGGGAGGGGCCCGACCGGTATAGCGGTATGGGAAAAAATCCATACCGGTATACCGCATAGCATCACGGTGGGAGGTGCGACGCGGTGCGGTGGGTCGGAGGTGCGGCGGGTCGAGGGGGTGGCGGTCGCGGTGCGGTGGGCGGGGCATTATCGGCTTATCGGCAAGATAATTGCCGATAATGCCCAAAATCGTGATTATCGGCCGATAATATCGGCCATACCGATAATCGGTCGATCCCTACTAAGCAGGGAAATGCGAGGCTGAATGGTGCATGGGAGACTCCGAGGTAGGATCGAGTCCCCGGCTGGTGGAACATGTAATAAACAATGTGGTTAAACTTAAGTTGGTATAAACTTATGTAGGTCACTAGGTCAACGAGGTGACTATATATGGATAACTGAAATTGTCATATCTGTATTAATTGGTGTAAGAAAGTAAATATAGGCATGTGAACTGGGAGAGGAGCCGGAATGGTTGTAGATGGCAGCAGAGACCTACAAATTGGTGTGTTAAAGGGGTACTCCCCTGGAAAAAAAATTTTTCAAATCAACTGGAGCCAGAAAGTTAAACAGATTTGTTACATAGTTAGTACGGTTGAAAAAAGCCATACGTCCATCAAGTTCAACCAGGGAATGACTTCTAATTAAAAATCTTAACCCTTCCAGTACTTATCAGCCACTGTATGCTCCACAGGAATTTCTTTTCTTTTTGAATTTTCTTTCTGCCTTACCACAGTGCTCTCTGCTGACACCTCTGTCCATTTTAGGAACTGTTCAGAGCAGGATAGGTTTGCTATGGGGATTTGCTGCTCTGGACAGTTCCTAAAATGGACAGAGGTGTCAACAGAGAGCGCTATGGTCAGACAGAAAGGAAATTCAAAAAGAAAAGAACTTCCTCTGGAATATACAGCAGCTGATAAGTACTGGAAGGGTTAAGATTTTTAAAAAAAGAAGTCATTTACAAATCTGTTTAACTTTCGGGCACCAGTTGATTTAAAAAAAAAAAATGTTTTCCAGTGGAGTACCCCTTTAAAATGTAGATATTGGTGAAGATGAAAAGCTGATGTTAGGGAGGAAACCTTTTTTGGGATGTTGGATGTGTTAGAGGGAAAGGCTGATAGGGGGCCATGATGAGGGATGGGGTTGGGAGATTCATTAACCATCATGGCCCCCTATCAGCCTTTCCCTCTAACACATCCAACATCCCAAAAAAGGTTTCCTCCCTAACATCACCCAGTCATCTTCACCAATATCTACATCTTAACACAGCAATTCGTACGTCTCTGCTTCTACCTACCGCCCTGTTCTAGTATATTACAACCATTCCGGCTCCTCTCCCATTCACAGTCCCAGTTCACATGCCTCTATTTACTTTCTCACACCAATTAACCCCTTAAGGACCAATACAAGTAAACCTGTACGCCCCTGAAAGACCAGGCCTGTTTTTTCAAATGGGGGATGTCTGTCTTTATTAGAGAATAACTCTGGTAACGTTTTGCCAATCACGATAATTCTGACATTGTTTTTTTGTCACAAGTCGTCCTTCATGTACATAGTAAAAGTAAGACGATAGCATTTGTAGTTTTTTTTTTTTTTTTTTTTTCTACAATGTAAAAAATCTTGACATTTTTACAAAAAATTAAGATTTTTTGCTATTTTAACACTAATAGGTTGCATATATTTATACTTACTGACCAAATAGTTTATGAAACTTATACTTTCAGATGTCTACTTTATTTTGACGTCATTTTTTTGTTTTTAATTAACATTTTCAATTCGTTAGAAGCCGAACAATTTAACTTGAAATGTTGAAAATTTGAAAAGTACATCTTTTTTTATGTGCTATGCAAGGTTTGCAGAAATTAAAAAGGTAGTAGAACATAGGAACACCCCCCCCCCCAAATGACCCCATTTTAAAAACTAGACCCCTCAAGGTATTCGCTAGGGGGTACAGTGAGTATTTTAACACCATAGTTTTTTGGCAGGAATTATTACAAAGTCAGTGTTTAAAAATTTGAATTTTTCACAAATGCATCATTTGGGGGGCATATTTTTTGTACATCACTTCTGATATTGAAAGAAATGCCCCCTATATTTTATTTAGCTGCTTGTCCCATGTTCGGAAATACCCCCGCTTTGGCCATATATGGTTCCTTGACCGCGTGGTAGGACTCAGAAGGAGAGGAGCGCCATTTGGCTTTCAGGGCAGAACAGTACCCCCACCCCCACAAGTGACCCCATTTATATACCACACCCCTTCAAGTTATTGGCTGGACCAGGGACCTCTCTGATTGGTCCTTGGTCGGCTAGCAGTATAACGCGTCTGTCTGTGACAGTTAAGGCTCCTGATGGATATATCCGCCATGTTGTGGGAATAAGCACCCGCTCATGGCGAATATATCCATTACTGCTGCGGCTGGGTAGCTCAGTGTGTCCGCTCATGACTGCCGGCGGGAAATCCGCAGCTATGAGTGGACGCACAAAGCTACCCAGCCGCAGCAGGGAGCTCATTACCGTGACTGCTGCATAATGTGTAGAATCACATGGTGGACATCCGCAGCATATTACATGTCGGCCAATGCGATCCTACACATTATGCCATTTTTTTTAATAAATGTATTTTTAATTTTTTTTTCTTTTTTTTTACACTTTTATTACATTTTTATTTATTTTTACACTTTTTAATGCTTTGGAATACTTAGTATTCCAAAGCATTGCAGTTATATGCTGCCTGCCAGTTTTCACTAGCAGGCAGCATATTAGGACATGCCTCTGGCACGTCCTTTCAGGCAATACCCAGGGCAGACCTGGGGGTCTTTGTAGGACCCCCGGCTGCCCAGGTATGCAGCAGCACCCCGCGATGCTCCGGGGTGCTGCAGGAGAGACAGAGGGAGCCCACCCTCCCTCTGTCATAATACTTACAGCCCTCGGTCACTTCCGACCGCAGCTGTAAGGGTTAAAACTGCCGGGACCGAAGTTTACTTCGGTCCCGGTAGTGCAGCAGGGTCCCGGCTGTGTGATACAGCCAAGTCCCTGTCGCGATCTCGTGGGTGCACTGGGCAGCACCCACGAGAATAATGGACGAGTATAGATGTCCAGGTGCCGGAATGCCCGCCAACCTGGACATCTATACTCGTCCATGGTCGTTATTGGGTTAATACAGATATGACAATTTCAATTAACCTAGATCTCCATATATAGTCACCTCGTTGACCTAGTGACCTACATAAGTTTATACCAACTAAACTTTAACCACATTGTTTATTACATGTTACACCAGCCGGGGATTCGATCCTACCTCTGAGTCTCCCATGCACCATTCAGCCTCGCATTTCCCTGCTTAGCATTACCACATTCATATTACTTTACCATAGGTCCCACAGAGTCTATTGGTTTCAATGAGCAAAAAATCCTTGATGTTAAAGCTACTCTATACAAGTTCTTAACACAGTGGCAGGGTGCGAGCTACGGGGCGGGATGACGCCACACATGACCTTGTGACCCGAACTCCTGACAACATTTTTATTTACAATGGTGTATAAATACAGGTGTGGAACTGTACCCCTGTAATGGACATGAGGAAGGAGGACACACCTCCGAAACACGTTGTCCTATATTGTACTGCCTTTATGCTCACAATAAAGACAATACTTAAATCTACACATCAAGACTCTGTGGGTTTTCACCTTTGAGCATCTTAGTCGGATTTTTCTACCTGCTAGTGAGGCTAACCCTGCCAGGCTACCCTCCTGCCAAGAACTTCTTCTCTGCCACAGTGGGACAGACGGCTGGCTGCACCCAGATACCTACTCCTATAAGGTGCTTTCCAGTGTTGTGCCTGTCCGCACAACCAATCAAGGGGAGCAGGCATTGAGCATTCAATACCTTTTTACATCCAGCTGTTTCATATAGCTGTTGTATATACACAGTATATGGCCTCACAATATATGGAGGTTGTATATACACAGTATATGGCCTCACAATATGTGGAGGTTGTATATACACAGTATATGGCCTCACAATATATGGAGGTTGTATATATACAGTATATGGCCCCACAATATATGGAGGTTGTATATATACAGTATATGGCCCCACAATATATGGAGGTTGTATATATACAGTATATGGCCCCACAATATATGGAGGTTGTGTATATATACAGTATATGGCCCCACAATATATGGAGGTTGTATATACAGTATATGGCCCCACAATATATGGAGGTTGTATATATACAGTATATGGCCCCACAATATATGGAGGTTGTATATACACAGTATATGGCCTCACAATATATGGAGGTTGTATATATACAGTATATGGCGCCACAATATATGGAGGTTGTATATACACAGTATATGGCCTCACAATATATGGAGGTTGTATATATACAGTATATGGCGCCACAATATATGGAGGTTGTATATACACAGTATATGGCCTCACAATATATGGAGGTTGTATATACACAGTATATGGCCTCACAATATATGGAGGTTGTATATATACAGTATATGGCCCCACAATATATGGAGGTTGTATATATACAGTATATGGACCCACAATATATGGAGGTTGTATATATACAGTATATGGCCCCACAATATATGGAGGTTGTGTATATTTACAGTATATGGCCCCACAATATATGGAGGTTGTATATACAGTATATGGCCCCACAATATATGGAGGTTGTATATATACAGTATATGGCCCCACAATATATGGAGGTTGTATATATACAGTATATGGCCCCACAATATATGGAGGTTGTATATATACAGTATATGGCCCCACAATATATGGAGGTTGTATATATACAGTATATGGCCCCACAATATAGGGAGGTTGTGTATATACAGTATATGGCCCCACAATATATGGAGGTTGTATATACAGTATATGGCCCCACAATATATGGAGGTTGTATATATACAGTATATGGCCCCACAATATATGGAGGTTGTATATATACAGTATATGGCCCCACAATATAGGGAGGTTGTGTATATACAGTATATGGCCCCACAATATATGGAGGTTGTGTATATACAGTATATGGCCCCACAATATAGGGAGGTTGTATATATACAGTATATGGCCCCACAATATAGGGAGGTTGTATATATACAGTATATGGCCCCACAATATATGGAGGTTGTGTATATATACAGTATATGGCCCAACAATATATGGAGGTTGTATATACAGTATATGGCCCCACAATATATGGAGGTTGTATATATACAGTATATGGCCCCACAATATATGGAGGTTTTATATATACAGTATATGGCCCCACAATATAGGGAGGTTGTGTATATACAGTATATGGCCCCACAATATATGGAGGTTGTATATACAGGATATGGCCCCACAATATATGGAGGTTGTATATATACAGTATATGGCCCCACAATATATGGAGGTTGTATATATACAGTATATGGCCCCACAATATATGGAGGTTATATATATATATACAGTATATGGCCCCGCAATATATGGAGGTTGTATTTACAGTATATGGCCCCACAATATATGGAGGTTGTGTATATACATTATATGGCCCCACAATATATGGAGGTTGTGTATATACAGTATATGGCCCCACAATATATGGAGGTTGTGTATATACAGTATATGGCCCCACAATATATGGAGGTTGTGTATATACAGTATATGGCCCCACAATATATGGAGGTTGTATATATACTGTATATGGCCCCACAATATATGGAGGTTGTGTATATACAGTATATGGCCCCACAATATATGGAGGTTGTATATACAGTATATGGCCCCACAATATATGGAGGTTGTATATATACAGTATATGGCCCCACAATATATGGAGGTTGTATATATACAGTATATGGCCCCACAATATATGGAGGTTGTATATATACAGTATATGGCCCCACAATATATGGAGGTTGTATATATACAGTATATGGCCCCACAATATATGGAGGTTGTATATATACAGTATATGGCCCCACAATATATGGAGGTTGTGTATATACAATATATGGAGGTTGTGTATATACAGTATACGGCCCCTTTATTAGATCTCGGCCCCCATGATCTGATCTCCCCTGTACGGACACAAGACTTCTGACTCTGGAACATAAAATCCAGGGATGAGTTTTCTGGGGATCGGTCTCAGTGTGAATCCACATTTTCTGGGACAATCCAGTGATGTGAGGACTTGGAGTGAGGTCATTGGGGCCCGGATGTCTCTCCCAACCTTGTGCAGTTGTGTGGAGTCGACCATGAATGGGGCCATGGAGGGAAAACATCCAGGGAAAGGGGATCCTGTGGACAGAAAGAACTTGTCACCTAAAGGGTCAGAGGAGGATGTCAGGAATCGTTCTAAGGAAGAGGCGGAGCATAGTCAGGAAAGTGCAACCAAACACAACGCTGGGGTCCACCTAACATGTCCCAACCCACAACTCACCGCTCCTCAGCACAGATGGGCTACAACAGCAGACAACCAGCTCCCTGCCCATTGTATCTAAGGGGAACAGAAAGGGGAGACCCCAGGGGGCAAAAGAGCCAAAAATGGTCTCACTGAGCAGAAACCTCACCTGATCAGATGGATCCAGATCTCTGTGGCCCCGGGGGAGAGGGAATAATTGGGTACAAGCAGCATGAATGGATGAGTCCTTCCTGTCAGGTGTGAACAGTCCTGTAGTTTAGGAGGTGTAATGGTTGGGGGAGGGGAGACATCTAAATTACATCTAGACACATATTTCCAAATTCTGTTATAAGTAGAGAAATCTCTGGTGAACATTCCCTAGAGTCAGTGCCCGGAGTGACCCCAAAAAGAAGGAAACTATAAAGGGGGGATCATCTCCTCTCCTCTGTATTCTCTTCTGGGGTCAGGTGACCATCAAAAACTGCATCAAAACTTCATGTGTGTTTCCAACCTAATAATATTTTATACATTTCCCATAATCCATTTTTATCCCAACAGAAAATCCCAGTAAGAATTCTGAGGGAAACTTCATGTTATCCCTGAATGATAAAGGAGAAGATGAAGATATGATGGAGCGCTCCTCAGGAGAAGACCTCCTTACCCCTAATGTCCATCCAGATCTATCCTATAATAATCCACCTGATCATGAGGAACCTTCTCCTGACCAACCACACATTGTTACCACAAGGACAGATCATGGGAAAGGTTTATATTGTGAGGAATGTGGGAAATGTTTTCTAAAAAGATCAGATCTTGTTACACACAGAAAAAGTCACACAAGAAAGCAGCTGTATGTGTGTTCAGAATGTGGGCAACGTTGTAAATGCTCATCAGATCTTATTATACATGAGAGAATTCATACCGGAGAGAAGCCATATTCATGTTCAGAATGTGGGAAGTGTTTTATACGTAAATCACAGCTTATTATACATGAGAGAATTCACACGGGAGAGAAGCCACATTCATGTTCAGAATGTGGCAAATGTTTTATAAGTAAATCTGATCTTGTTAAACATAAGCGAATTCACACAGGAGAGAAGCCATATTCATGTTCAGAATGTGGCAAATGTTTTGTAAGTAAATCAGATCTTGTTAAACATGAGAGAACACACACAGGAGAGAAGACATATTCATGTTCAGCATGTGGGAAATGTTTTCCAACTAAATCTTATCTTGTTAAACATGAGAGAAATCACAAAGGAGAGAAGCCATATTCATGTTCAGAATGTGGTAAATGTTTTATGAATAAGTCAGATCTTGTTATACATGAGAGAATTCACACAGGAGAGAAGCCATATCCCTGTTATGAATGTGCTAAATGTTTTACAAGTCAAGCAAATCTTGTTAAGCATAAGAGAAGTCACACAGGAGAGAAGCCGTATTCTTGTTCAGAATGTGGTAAATGTTTTAAACAAAAATCATATCTTGTTATACATGAGAGAATTCACACAGGAGAGACGCCATATTCTTGTTCAGAATGTGGCAAATGTTTTAAACAAAAATCATATCTTGTTATACATAAGAGAATTCACACCGGAGATAAACCATATTCATGTTCAGAATGTGGCAAATGTTTTACAACTAAATCAAATTATGTTAAGCATGAGAGAAGTCACACAGGAGATAAGCCGTATTCTTGTTCACATTGTGGGACATGTTTTATTAGTAAATCAAATTTTGTTAAGCATGAGAGAATTCACACAGGAGAGAAGCCATATTTGTGTTCAGGATGTGGGAAAAGTTTTACAACTAAAGGAAATCTTTTTACACATGAGAGAATTCACAAAAGGGAGAAGCCGTATCAATGTTCAGAATGTGGGATATGTTTTATATATAAATCACAATTTTCTGAACACAAGAAAAGTCACATTTGAGACTGATAGATGAAATAATAAATTATAAAAATATAATAATATGTAGAATGGAAATCTGAGATCTCAGGTAACAGTAAAATGTGATGTTTCTAAGTTCTGTTGTGAGAATTAACCCTCGAATAAACTTCATAATGAAACCTAAGCAGAAGCTAAAGCCAACATCATCTCTTGGTCATCAGCACCTGGGGTCATGTGACCTTTGTAGGTAAATAACGGTAATGAGAAGTAATATGTAATGCTATTGTGTATCATTTAGTAGTGACTTGTAGCTCTACACTACAGTATGATTGGATGATTTCTATGGATGATAATGATTGGTGATTACTATGTATTACCTCGGCCTCATTTCCATTAGAAATATTACTGATTGTATCTCATGTGTCACTTCTGTCCTATCAGGATCAGGACACTTCTGTGTTGTCACCAAGAACCCTTAGGCTGGGGTCACACACAGGGGAGATTTATCATTGGATGTGCACTGGTTTTGTTGTGTATGTTGGACACACATTTTGGCGCAGTTCAGTGGTTGCGCCTCCTCTGCGTTCCTTTTGGTGGAGACGTTTTCAGTAAAGTCATCTGTAGTAGAGAACTTCCTGGTTCCTTTTTTGCAGTGGTTGTGAACGTATTATTTGCGCCTTTTTGCATTTAGGCGCTAATCTACAGCATCATTGGGCTGGATATAAAAAAGGTTTTCAACAACATTTTTACATGACACGTGTGAACTTGCGCCTAATTTATCAGACTATATTCACCTTTTTAATAAATTAGGTGAAAAATATAAAAATAAACTACAAACTGTGTAGAAAATCTCTTCAGCCATCAACACTGATCAGTCCCCCCCCCCCCCCTTTAATCAAATCTTTTCATTATAATTTTTTGTGGTGTTAGTTCCGCTCCTGTTTTTAGCTAAGAAATCCAGATTAAAATCCTGTGTGAAGGGGGCGTGGCTAGCAGCCGAGGAGAACGGACGCATCTTTAGAGCTCTTCCTGTGAAATTGGTGTGCAACCGCTTCGATCCACCATGTTGTGTGGCCCGGATTGTGGGGGACCACTCTGTGCACCACAAGATCTTTTTTCCTGCTGAGTGTGCAGTGTTGTGGCGGAGTATCTAAGGTCAGGACCTTAGGTGCTGCGCCCCCATCCACCCTCTGCCACCACTGATCAGCTTACCACCAGAGTTCTGCTTGCCGGCAGGGGAGAACATCTACCAGCTTTGTGCTGCATAGAGAGCAGGCACCTTCGGCTCCAACTAAGAGCCCCTTTCAGCATCCAGCGCTAATCTCTGCCCCCTGGACCTTCTCTCTCAGAGGACCCGCTGTACTCACCACCGGTGAGACACCTGGTGGAGCCCCAGTGCTTGGGAGCCAGGCTTGCCGCATACTGAGTTACGATGTCTCTCCTATTTGACAATGGGGGTGCGACCTCTCATCTTGGGCCATCTGCAGGGACCCAAAGCTCCATCCTAACCAGGACATTAGATTTCAGGTGAGGCGCCATCTTGTTCTCCTCCCCCCTCTGCTCCCACCACGTGGACTACAGATGTGTCCTCCCAGCTTACGGCAGAGTAAGAAGCAGCATCAGGCTACATAACAAAACACAGTGACAGAGCCTCTCTGACCCGCGGTCCACACGGAGCTCTTTCTCCACCTCTGTGGGACTCTCTGTCATGTAGGGCTTCTCCACGTGCACAGCCGGCAGTCATCTCCCTATTATCAATGGGGTGTCAGCTCTCCCGCCATTACACCGCCCCCAGCTGTGCTATACCCAGTTAGCTGGGGACTTTCCCTTCCACTCTTTCTACAAGAGACTCCACCAGACAGGAAGCTATAGTAACAAACTGTGCTCCGCGTCTCCCATTTCAGCCCCCTCTACTGTTATTAGGGCAGCCAGCAGCCTATAGCTGGAGATTGACTTAGATTGTTATGTGGACAGATCCCTTCAACTCCTGTCCTATACCGCCATCTTGTGTCCCATTGATGTAATTCTATACTAAAAAAACAAAGCTCAAACCAGGTGCTGCATATGCGCGACTTGCCAGACATGTCATATGTGATGTGAGCTCCGCGCCCACCTGTCAGGCCCAAGGCCTGATTATGGAAACATACATGTGTTTTATAATTGCATCTGTGTATAAACTAAGACCTGGGGGGGTGAGGGGTCATTCAGATGGTGTATCCTGTGTCTTTTGTGTATTGCAGTTTATTGGGGGGGGGGGGGGTCTGGCTGTGTGTTTACATCGTCTTTGAAGTCCTGCACTCTGGTCCCATCATATAATAAACCAGATAAGAGGGCCAGGAAGAGAGATTCCCCCCTGGTGGGATCAGAGGGGAGGGGGGAATGGAGTCCCTCCAAAAAGGAGATATATAATATTTAACAATGCTAGAGTCAGGGTGTTAAGATCTGTGCCCCAAGCTGACAAGACCATCCTAAGAACAGCTGGAGACTCACTCTCATGGACTGCTATAATATCAATGCTGTAAGAACTTCATTTTTACTTTTCTGAACTTGATTGCTAAACTCTTTTATACATTTTTGTAACTGTATGTCATTTGTTTATTTTTATGCACAGCACTGTGATACTTTTTATCAGATTAAATGTTTAATTAATCAGCTCTGGTCTTTGATCTCTTAATATATGAGCTCACCTTTCTGAAGGCAGCTCGGGTGAAACACGTTTATCTAAGGGTTAATTTGGTGGCTTGCTGGGACTAGTAGTGGATGACCAGACGTCTGGCGGCTTTAACCCTTGCACCATCACACTCTCTCTAATGTCTTGGCTGGACCAATAGGGTGTGATCGTGACAACTGGTGGCAGCGTCGGGACATATTTAGAGACTTTTAGTGCTTGCTGAATTTTACCTGTAAGGAAATCTTAGCACTAAAAAAGAAATTGCATACATCTTCTTGTGTGTAAATTCCAAAGACAGAGCTCAGTGCTGGTTTAAAAGACATACAAAAAGAGTGCAAGACAGTTCTGTCCTTCCCATCTCCTGTTTTACCTCCTCTGTCTCATCTCTGAAATATGGAGGCATATCGCAAGCAGTCCAAGCCTGCACTGGAGCTAATGTGCCAAGAAAAGGACATCCCTACTGCAGGAAAGAACAAGGAACAACTTATTGCTGATCTTGTGGAATATGATGCCCTTGCAGAAGAGCTGAGTGACATGAGGCAAAGTCCTACAGCTGGAACTGCCATCCAAGGACTGATATCTCCTGGGGAATACAACATTACTCCCCATCAGGACAGTACTCCACATGAGGCCTTGGACTCTTATATGCGGACTGCCTTACAACACCTTGGGAATGTGGATGCCAATATGAAACTCCAACTGCTTCTCCAGTACCAAACTGCAGAGAGAGAGGCTCAGGCACGAGCCAAGGAGAGAGAGGCCCAGGCACGAGCCGCAGAAAGAGAGGCCCAGCGAAGGCATGAACTGGAGGTTCTGAGGCTGAGAGGGGATGCTTCATCCGCACGGAGTGATGTGCAGGATCAAGGAGACCACAAACCTCGCTTGGAACATTTCCCCATGTTGGAGAAAGATGGTTATCTGGATGTGTTCCTGAGGGGATTTGAAAAGGTTTGCCGGCAGTTCCATCTACCTAAGGAACAGTGAGGACGATATCTAACCCCACGGTTGCGAGGGAAAGCTCTGGATGTGTTTGCTTCTCTTTCCTCTGAGAGTGACCAGGACTATTGTTACGCCGAGCGCTCCGGGTCCCCGCTCCTCCCCGGAGCGCTCGCAACTTCCTCGCATTTGCAGCGCCCCGGTCAGACCTGCTGACCGGGTGCGCTGCAATGTCTCTCTCAGCCGGGATGCGATGCGGGAGGCGCCTGCTCGCGATGCGCATCCCGGCTCCCGTACCTGACTCGCTCCCCGTCGGTCTTGTCCCGGCGCGCGCGGCCCCGCTCCTTAGGGCGCGCGCCCGCTGGGTCTCTGCAATTTAAAGGGCCACTGCGCCACTGATTGGCGCAGCAGGCTTAATTAGTGTGTTCACCTGTGCACTCCCTATTTATACATCACTTCCCCTGCACTCCCTTGCCGGATCTTGTTGCCATTGTGCCAGTGAAAGCGTTCCCTTGTGTGTTCCTAGCCTGTGTTCCAGACCTCCTGCCGTTGCCCCTGACTACGATCCTTGCTGCCTGCCCTGACCTTCTGCTACGTCCGACCTTGCTCTTGTCTACTCCCTTGTACTGCGCCTATCTTCAGCAGTCAGAGAGGTTGAGCCGTTGCTGGTGGATACGACCTGGTTGCTACCGCCGCTGCAAGACCATCCCGCTTTGCGGCGGGCTCTGGTGAATACCAGTAGCAACTTAGAACCGGTCCACCAACACGGTCCACGCCAATCCCTCTCTGGCACAGAGGATCCACCTCCAGCCAGCCGAATCGTGACAACTATGAGGCAATAAAATCTGCCCTGCTCAAAAGTTTTAATCTGACTCCAGAGACTTATCGGAAAAAGTTTCGGACTTTGCAACAAAGTGCCACAGAAAGCTGCACTCAACATGCAGGTCAGCTAAGGACTGCATTCAGGCAATGGACTGGGGGCCTACAAGTCACTACCTATGAGGCCCTGGAGGACTTGATGGTCCTGGATCAGTTTCTCCAAACACGGAGCTTTGAAGACAGAGAGTGGATTTTGGACCGCAAGCCCAAGACAGCCATGGAAGCAGCAGAACTAGGAGATGACTTCGCCAACAACCGGGCGCCAGCAGCAAAGCGTGGATCTGCACAAGCCGGAGCAAGTACCTGGAGGGGAGCCACACAACCACAAAGCACCACTAGGTCAGCCGGGAAATTCTTGCCATCATTCCCAAAAGCAACAGGAGCCATATTGGGTCAGGGGGACACCCGCCGATGTTACAGATGCAACAATATTGGGTACCTGAGTGCCACTTGCCCCAACAAAAATAATTCTCCACCAGTAGTTGGAGGACACACAGCCGTTCTTCTGGTGTCCGGAGTGGTGGAGAAAAGAGCGGATAACCTGCAGAGTGTAACTGTGGGTGACCGGGTGACAGTGGGTTTGCGGGATTCTGGAGCCTCCTTTACCTTGGTGCGGCCTGAAGTGGGGGATACAGAGGACATCATCCCTGGAAGAACCATGGCTTTAAAAGGAATTGGAAGTGTGCGGCCTGCTGTGTCCATGGCCCGTGTGTACCTGGATTGGGGTACAGGCAAAGGTTTGCGGGAGGTGGGGTCTCTGAGGACATCCCTGTTAATGTTCTGCTGGGGAATGATTTGGGTTGGATGCTCTGTAATTATGCTCCAGAGGACACTACCTGCACACCGGATGGGCTAGGAGAGAGCCCTGTTCATTCTGAGGTACTGTGCGAGACTTTGGGAGACACTGTGAAATGTGGTAACTGGGAGGGGGTGCAGGGGATTGATAATTGTTTACCTGTGACTGAACCAAAAGTGGAATGGGGTGTATTGTAAAATGTGGTGACAATGCATTGCCAATGCCAAAACCTAGTGGAGATGGGCTAGGGGGAGGGGTTGGTGTGCCCCTGGGGACATTTAAGGATGAGGGATCAGCAGTGAGCTTTATGTCCCAATCCTGTGAGCCTAAGAAGGATGAGGGATCAGCAGTGAGCTTTATGTCCCAATCCTGTGAGCCTAAGAAGGATGAGGGATCAGCAGTGAGCTTTATGTCCCAATCCTGTGAGCCTAAGGAGGATGAGGGATCAGCAGTGAGCTTTATGTCCCAATCCTATGAGCCTAAGAAGGATGAGGGATCAGCAGTGAGCTTTATGTCCCAATCCTGTGAGCCTAAGAAGGATGAGGGATCAGCAGTGTGAGCTTTATGTCCCAATCCTGTGAGCCTAAGGAGGATGAGGGATCAGCAGTGAGCTTTATGTCCCAATCCTATGAGCCTAAGAAGGATGAGGGATCAGCAGTGAGCTTTATGTCCCAATCCTGTGAGCCTAAGAAGGATGAGGGATCAGCAGTGAGCTTTATGTCCCAATCCTGTGAGCCTAAGTGGGATGAGGGATCAGCAGTGAGCTTTATGTCCCAATCCTGTGAGCCTAAGAAGGATGAGGGATCAGCAGTGAGCTTTATTTCCCAATCCTGTGAGCCTAAGAAGGATGAGGGATCAGCAGTGAGCTTTATGTCCCAATCCTGTGAGCCTAAGGAGGAGGAGGGAAATGAGCATTTCTGGGGAGCTCTGCGCAGTGACCCTTCCCTTGAAGGGCTGAGACAACGTGCTGAACATACAGGTGTTGACACAGATGGGCATCGGGTATATTGGGAAAATGATATCTTGTACTGGTAGTCCCTTTCCAAAGGCATGCTAGGGGCCCAGGAGAGAGAGAGGCAGTACAGGAAAGAGCCGCTGACGTTGGCACACACTTTCTACTGGCCGGGTATGGGTACTGCTGTTGCCAATTATTGTAGATCTTGTCGTGTCTGCCAGAGGGTGGGTAAGTCTGGGGATGTTACTCGTGTTCCCCTACCAGTCATATCGGTACCCTTGAAACAAATAAAAACATTTGTAGAATCGGAGGGCAGAGACTGGGAAAAGTATTTACCCCATCTGTTATTTGGTTACCGGGAGGTACCCCAAGAGTCTACAGGTTTCTCGCCCTTTGAGTTATTGTATGGTCACAAAGTGCAGGGACCCCGAGATTTAGTTAGAGGAGAATGAGAAGGGGGGCTACATGCCCCTGAGACTTCTGTGGTGGAGTATGTTCTGAGATTCAGGGATAGAATGCAGGCAGTGACTGGGCTGGTACATGACCTCACAGCAGCCCAGTCCAGGCAGAAGTACTGGTACGATCACGTCAGGGAGAAATAGAGGAGTAACGAGACAGATCTATCAGCCTGGAAAGGCAAGATCTCTCTGTCCCCAGAGTTGTGTTTTATAATTGCATCTGTGTGTAAACTAAGACCTGGGGGGTGAGGGGTCATTCAGACGGTGTATCCTGTGTCTTTTGTGTATTGCAGTTTATTGGGGGGGGGGGGGGGGGTCTGGCTGTGTGTTTTACATTGCCTTTGAAGTCCTGCACCTTGGTCCCATCATATAATCAACGAGATAAGAGGGCCAGGAAGAGAGATGCCCCCCTGGTGGGATCAGAGGGGAGGGGGGAATGGAGTCCCTCCAAAAAGGAGATGTATAATATTTAACAATGCTAGAGTCAGGGTGTTAAGATATGTGCCCCAAGCTGACAAGACCATCCTAAGGACAGCTGGAGACCCACTCTCTCTCATGGACTGCTATAATATCAATGCTGTAAGAACTTCATTTTTTGCTTTTCTGAACTTGTATTGCTAAACTCCTATATATATTCTTATACCTGTATGTTATTTGTTCCCGTATTTTTATATATATAGCACTGTGATACCTTTGATCAGATTAAATGTTTAATTAATCAGCTCCGGTCTTTGATCTCTAAATATATGAGCTCACCTTTCTGAAGGCAGCTCGGGTGAAACACGTTTATCTGAGGGTTAATTTGGTGGCTTGCTGGGACTAGTAGTGGATACCCAGAGGTCTGGCGGCTTTAACCCTTGCACCATCACACACTCTCTAATGTCTTGGCTGGACCGATAGGGTGTGATCGTGACACCACCTCATGCACAGGCAGCTATATCTAGCGCCACCTGCGGGACTTAGTAAGTGTGACCAGTTTCCATACTCCCCTGACAATGTCCAGATCAGAGAGGAAGAAGCATCTGGTCACCTCACACCGTCCTGCCAGTCCATCCCTGAACTCTTCAGAGTCTCTGCAGCTGCCAACATGGCCGCCATCACACAGCTCCCTGGAGACAACTCCTATGATGGCGCATTGGAGAGATATTCAGCTCACTGCACGTGCGCAAGACCAGAGAACGTCTCCATGGGCAGAAAGTGATAGAAAAACGTCCAGAACGCGAAAGTCTAGATAACAAAATTCTTCAGTTTATTGAATTCAAAATTTAAGAACAATAAATCCAGCAAAGAAGGACAAAAACACGAAATAGGAAAGGGTGATGTGATAGCGGCAGATCTCCGGTCTGTATACAGGTCAGAAACCTCCTCACCTGCTGCCTAAAGATATTGTTCACACATAAACCAAGTGATGATAAATAACAATATACAACAATACAGAAAAAGTCTATAAATATATACAAATAGATATGAGAACAAAGAAGCCGACACATAAAAAAAAATATATGAATGGACATTTATCACCCCCGTGATCAGACATCTTATTCCCTATCCTTTGGATAGCAGAGTACCCCTCCAGTAGGATTCAAGATCCAAGAGGTTCTGTATCAGTCTCCTCCTCTAACTGGATTCTCAGCTCTCTCAATTTCAAGATAATGAAAGAAATCTATACTACCACCATGAATGCACTGAAAATGACGTAAGTCTTCTTGGATATGTTTCTCAATTTTACTTTGAGTGCATCCTACAGACACCCTTTTCCAAATTATTATGCAAATTATATTTTTCTAATTTCCCTAAATAATTGATTTAAATAACAGCATAATTCTCATGTTATCAACTATTAAAAGTACAATTAAAATTTTATTGAACAAACCTCCGAATGATAACAGGATTTATTTAAAGGGGTACTCCGGCGCTAAGATATCTTATCCCCTATCCAAAGGATAGGGGATAAGATGCCTGATCGCAGGGGGCCCCGCCGCTGGGGACTCCCGTGATCTTCCATGCCGAACCCCGTTAGAATCAGCCCCCGGAGCCTGTTCGCTCAGGGTCTGATTACTGGCGATCACGGGGACGGAGCATAGTGACGCCACGCTCCGCCCCCTCAATGCAAGCCTATGGAGGGGGCGTGACAGCTGTCATGCCCCCTCCATAGGCTTGCATTGAGGGGTGGAGCATGACGTCACACGGGGGCGGAGCCGTGATGTCACTATGCTCTGTCCCCGTGATTGCCAGTCATCACACGCTCCGGGGGGCTGATTCTAACGGGGTTCGGCGGGACCCCCGCGATCAGGCATTTTATCCCCTATCCTTTGGATAGGGGATAAGATGTCTTAGCGCCGGAGTACCCCTTTAAAACATAAAAAACTTACAATCCACTGTTCCAAATGATTACGCACAGTAAGTTTCCAAACACTTTGTATGTTGTAAAGAACTGAAAATTGTCATTTGTTGTGTTTGCAGCATTTACTGGAATCAAAAGCTATTTCAATCAAACTTTAACTTTTTAAACATTTTTACAGGTCACATTACATTTTAACATAGGACCCCTTATTTGATAGCAGCTTCACAAGTCTTGCATCCATTGAACTTGTGAGTTTTTGGACCATTTCTGCTTGAGTTTGTTTGCAAGATGTCAGAATAACCTCCTAGAGCTGCTGTTTGGATGTAAACTGCCTCCCACCCTCTTAGATCTTTAGCTTGAGGATGCTCCAAAAGTTTTCAATAGGATTGAGGTCAGGGGAGGATGGAGGCCACATCATGACTTTCTCTCCTATAATCCCCATAGCAGCCATTGATGCAGAGATATTCTTTGCAGCATGAGATGGTGCATTGTCATGCATGAAGATTATTTTATTATGGAAAGCATAGTTCTTCCTTCTGTACCAGGGAACAAAGTGGTCAGTCAGAAACTTCACATACTTTGCAGTGGTCTTTACACCTTCGGGGACCCTAAAGGGGCTGACCAGCTCTCTTCCCATGATTCCGGCCCAAAACATGACTCCACCACCACCTTGCTGACGTCGCAGTCTTGTTGGAACTGGGTCCACCAACCATCCACTACTCCATCCATCTGGACCATCTAGGGTTGCATGACAGCCGTTTCTGTTTGTGAGCATTGGTTAGTGGTGGCCGAATACAGTTACAAGACTCTGGAGGACTCTACACCTTAATGTCCGTGGGACTCCAGAGGCACCAGCAGCTTCAAATATCTGTTTGCTGCTATGTAAAGGTATTTTAGCAGCTGCTCTCTTGATCCGATGCATGCATCTGACAGAAATCTTCCTCAATGTGCCTTTATCTGCAGGAACCCATCTGGGCTCTGAATCAGCCACAAATCTCTTAATAGTACGATGATCACGCTTAACTTTTCGTGAAATATCTAATGTTTTCAAACCTCGTCCAAGGCATTGAACTATTTCACTTTGCGGCAGCAGAGAGATCCTTTTTCTTCCCCATATTGCTTGAAAATGGTGTCTGCTGAATAATGTGGAACACCCACCTTTAGTAGTTTTTTTTCCTTAAATTGGGCTCACCTGGCAATCTAATTATCACAGGTGTCAGAGATTGTTTTCAGTGATCAAAAGAGCCTGAGACACAATGCCATCCATGAGTTATACTGAAAAATGAAATATTTCATCTTTGTGACACCTAAATATAATTTGCAACAGGGTGTGTGTGTGTGTGTGTATGTATGTATATATAATGTATATATATTGAGGCAGGTTTGAGGGCAATGAAAGGGTGTTTTTCCAAGACCTTTATCCTAGGTGAGTTAGCAGAGACTCATCAGGTGCCTAATTAATGAGGCCGGCAGAAGTGTGAGAAGTCTGTATATGGAAAGGAAACATAATGGTCTGGACCAGGGGCGTCATGGGGGGGGGGGGAGACTAACAGGTCTATAGCCCTGGGTGTGGCCCCCATAGCCCCGGGTCTCGCTCTCGCTTCCTTGCTTATGGGGATCCAAGCTTTTAGTTGTGCGCACATACTAAGCCTCAGTCTGTGGCCTACGCCAACAGGAGAGCATGACCTCTCCCCTCACGCAATGCAGGCGCGATGACGTCACTCATCGGCGCATGCACTGTGGAGGGAAAGGGAAATCGCTGCGTTGGACTTGTTTGTTTTTATTTATTTTTTTACAACCTGGCAAAAAGGGGGATGGGAGAGGACCAGTTTGGGGACAACCTGGGGATGGGGTAGGGACTATGAAACTAGCCAGGAATGTAGTGTTTCCCAGCCAGTGTGCCTTCAGAAGTAGCAAAACTACAAATCCCATTATGCCCAGACAGCCAGAGGCTGCAGTAGGTAGGCTACATACTGCAGTAGGTAGCCAGGTATGTAGGTAGGTCACTCCAAAAAAGGGTGCAGTCAGCTGTTGCAAAACTACCTAGCTACATATGAATTCGAGTAGAATACAGACATAGCGCACATCTACAATCTTGTATAATGATCTGATTGCTTCTCAGCACAATATCAAAAACTAACAGGTTGTTATTATACATTTTTGATCAAAAAGTACAAGCCCACTCGCCACGTCAAGGCCACCTATTCAGAGTGGGTCCCTAACGTCCCTAACATAAAATGGCGTAGCACCGGGCAGCGACCATCACCGCCGCGACACAGGTGCCCACGGGGGGGAAGCGACCCACTGGCAGAGCGGCCCCAATGCCTCTCAAACCAGTCTATGGGCTACATATCTTCCTATCTAACTACCTACATACCTGCTTACCTAACTACCTAGCAACATATCTGGCTACACAACTAGCTAGCTACCAGCATACCTGGCTACCTAACTACCAAGCTAAATACTTAACTGCCCTTTTACTGAGCGGGATGTTATTATAGTTTGGGGCTAATAGATGAGGAGATTGTGTAAAGGAGGGAAGGGCTATGAAAAAATGCAGTCTCTAACATTCTGAAGAGATGAAGTATTGGCTGAAAGAAGTCATCATGGCGGTCTGATCTAGATGGAGAAGAAAATGGAAGAGGACGCTGCCAATCAAAAAAGATACCTGTGAGCTCCTATATGTAACTTTATGGGTATATTCACATGTGTATTTTCTGCTGCAGATCTGCTGCTGATTTGCTTCAGTAGATTTTGCTACACAGACTTCAATGGCAGCAGAAAATATGCATGCGTGAATGTACCATTAATCATTTACCTCTACGTGATCCTGTATATAATCACGTGTTTGGTATATAGATCCTGTGTACAGCTGATAGACAGCCTAAGATTTTGTTTGTTCCTTTATGTTTTTGTTTATCCTGCAACCTAATAAAACCGGCAAGGAGCCAGACCTCCAGAAAAAATTGTTTTTTGCCTGCTGAATGAAGCCGAAATATGTTCTGTTGTGGTGTCAAGGATGATCCCAGAGCTAACCCCAGAGGGAAATCCCTACAAGATATATATATATATATATATATATATACATACACACACACAGTGACCCCCCCCCCCCCCGACCTACGATAATTTCAACATACGATCACTCTCAGAGCCCATCACATGGTGAAGGCAGCATCAACATACGATGCTTTTGTATGTCGGGGCCATCGCATAAACGGCTATCCTCCAGCGCAGACTGCTTCACCCGCCCCCGGATAGCCGTTTACGGTGCCCCGTGTGGTCGGCTGACTATCACTTACCTGTCCTCGGGGCTCCGGCGCGTCCTCTTCGGGATCCCCTGCATCGTCGGCGCTCTCCATCGTCGTCATCACGTCGTCCCGTCATCCAATAGGAGCGGCGTGCGTAGCGACGTGATGGCGGCGACTGAGAGCGAGGATGCCGGGGAAGAAGAGGCCTTACCGGAGCGTCGGGGACGCAGCGACAGCGATGGAACGGCCGTCCGGGCATGCTGGGTGTTATAGTTTTGTAACATCTGGAGGTCCGCAGGTTGTAGACCACTGTCCTATACTTTACATTGCACGGATCCCTCAACATACGATGGTTTCAACAAACGATGGTCCATTTGGAACGCATTACCATCGTATGTTGAGGGACCACTGTATTTAGAGTGGATCCCTAACGTCCCTAGCATCAAATGGCGTAGCACTGGACGTCGACCACCACCGCCGCAACACCAGTGCCCACAGGGGGAACGACCCACTGTCAGAGAAGCCCC
This sequence comes from Hyla sarda, assembly GCF_029499605.1. Classification (NCBI taxonomy): domain Eukaryota; kingdom Metazoa; phylum Chordata; class Amphibia; order Anura; family Hylidae; genus Hyla; species Hyla sarda. The sequence goes on along the minus strand of NC_079189.1, from coordinate 3,484,648 downwards.
CATGCCACTCAAACCAGTCCCTGGGCTGCACCTCCCCGCAGACACGGCGCCACAGCAGCAATGGACGCCGCACAGCACCAGTGTGAACAAGGTGCAAAAGCCACTTACCATGTGCTCCCAGTTATAAACACCAGGATAGTTGCAGAACTCCCAAGGAAAATCACGGGCGCCATGCGTCCAAAGCCTGATCACAGCCTATTTAGACAGTCCCGCAAACAATGGCGCAGCACTCCAAGGTAGTTCAAGCAAAGAAAATGTGCGTTTATTTATCACGTCTCCAGAAACGTTTCAGCTCAACACTAGAGCCTAATTCAAGCATAGTGACAATCATCAAACAAGGGCTTTATATACCCAGTCATGTGATGTAGCCATTAAAACAATTTAACATTAACACCTTAAGGACGCAGCTCATTTTCACCTTAAGGACGCAGCCATTTTTCGCAATTCTGACCACTGTCACTTTAAGCATTAATGACTCTAAGATGTTTTTACCGAATATTCTGATTTTGAGTTTTTTCGTGACATATTCTACTTTATTTTGGTGGTAAATTTTCGTTGTTACTTGCATCATTTCTTGGTGAAAAATCCCCATATTTGATGAAAATTTTGAAAATGTAGCATTTTTCTAACTTTGAAACTCTCTGCTTGTAAGGAAAATGTATATTCCAAATAAATGTTATATTGATTCACAAATACAATATGTCTACTTTATGTTGGCATCAGAAAATGGACATATTTTTGCTTTGTGAAAACATTAGAGGGCTTCAAAGTAGAGCAGCAATTTAAAAAATTTTCAAGAAAATTGCAAAATCTGAAGGGACAGATGTTACAGAACTACAACTCCCAGCATGCCTGGGCAGTCTAGGCATGCTGAGAGTTGTAGTTTTGCAACATCTAGAGGGCTACCGTTTGGGCACCACTGTAATAGTGGTCTCCAAACTGTGACCCTCCAGATGTTTCAAAACTACAACTCCCAGCTGTCTGGGCATGCTGGGAGTTGCAGTTTGGCTTCCACTAGGAAGGCAGCAGTAAAAATCGCTTTACTGCCACCTTCCTTGATGCTCCACGCCGTTACCTCCCTACCTGCGCCGCTGATCTCTGCTGATGTCACCGACCATCGTCGGTCCCCACCGCATCTTCTTTACAGGTACCAGCTGCCATCTTCTACCCCCCCCCCCCCCGTTCTGCCCGACATCCAGGGGTGGGCAGAGCAGGGGGGTTTCCATGGCAACCCCCCATCTTCAATTGCCATTGGTCTGTACTCAGTGCTGACTAATGGCAGGGGATAGGAGGAGGTTGCAGCACTGCGACCTCGCTCCTATCCCTTAGGATGAACAGGGCTGTCACTGACAGCTCCGATCATCCCTATTTTCCGGGCGATCGGGTCACCAGAGACCCGATCAGCCCGGAATAGTAGAAAATCGCATGTCTGAATTGAAATGCAATTTTCTCCAGTCGCTGACATGGGGGGGGGGGGGGGGGGGGGTCAGGGCCCCCCTTGATGATGTGCCGGGATGCCTGCTTAATGATTTCAGCAGGCATCCCGGTCCAGTCCCCAACCGGCTAGCGGTGGGGACCGGAATTCCCATGGGTGTATGCATATGCCCCACGTCCTTAAGGACTCGGGATGCAGGGCGTATGCATACACCCTGCGTCCTGAACAGGTTAATAAAATCATCAAAAAATTACAATAAAATGCAATATATAGTGCAAAATACAGGGCATATTTATGAGAACTCACAAGTACATACAGTGCAAAGTTAAATAAAAACAGGTAAATGTATAAAAATGGCTTGAAAAACAGTGTTCATACATAATGAATTTCCTAATATCATTAACATCAGCTGTTATGTATAATATCATATCGTATAATCACCGGAGAGAACTCACCCGCTCTGTAACTGTCATGGCGCCGCTGGCTCTGTAACTGTCATGTGCTGTTCCGCTGTGCGCCTGCTCCAGTATCCTAGCATTCAGATCACATGATCAAGTCACCTGGTCGGCAGCAAACACATAACTCGCCTCCATGGATTCTGCCGATACTAATTAGCTGTCAGCGGAATCCTGAATCGGGCGATCACTACATCTCACTCCACAGTTTGAACATGAATTCATGGAGGAAATACTAATTAAAGTGCAGAGACTGTGGCAATATAAACAGCCAAAACCAACAGTATAAGAAATACTAATGTAAGAATACCACCAATAACCATATACAGTGGGGCAAAAAAGTATATAGTCAGCCACCAATTGTACAAGTTCTCCCCCTTATAAAGATGAGGCTGTAATTGTCATCATAGGTTATAACCTCAACTATGAGAGACAGAATGAGAAAAAAATCTATAAAATCACATTGTCTGATTATTAAAGAATTATGGTGTAAAATAAGTATTTGGTCAATAACAAAAGTTCATCTGAATACATTGTTATATCCCCTTTGTTGGCAATGACAGAGGTCAAATGTTTTCTGTACGTCTTCACAAGGTTTTCACACACTGTTACTGGTATTTTGGCCCATTCCTCCATGCAGTGATGTTTTTTTTTTTTTTGGGGGGGTCACTGGGCAACACAGACTTTTAACTACCTCCAAAGGTTTTCTATGGGGTTGAAATCTGGAGATTGGCTAGGCCACTCCGGGACCTTGAAATGCTTCTTGAAATGCCACTACATCGTTGCCCGGGCAGTGTGTTTGGGATCATTGTCATCCTGAAAATCCCAGCCATGTTTCATCTTCAATGCCCTTGCTGATGGAAGGAGGTTTTCACTCAAAATCTCACAATACATGGCCCCATTCATTCTTTACTTTACATCCTGGTCCCTTTGCAGAAAAACAGCCCCAAAGCATGATGTTTCCACCCCCCTGCTTCACAGTAGGTATGGTGTTCTTTGGATGCAAATCAGCATTCTTTCTCCTCCAAACACAACGAGTTGAGTTTTTACCAAAAAGTTCTGCTTTGGTTTCATCTGACCATATGACATTCTCCCAATCCTCTTCTGGATCATCCAAATTCTCTCTAGCAAACTTCAGACGGGCCCAGACATGTACTGGCTTAACCAGGGGGACATGTCTGGCACTGCATGATTTGAGTCCCTGGCGGTGTAGTGTGTTACTGATGGTAGCCTTTGTTACTTTGTTCGCAGCTCTCTGCAGGTCATTCACTAGGTCCCCCCGGGTGGTTCTGGGATTTTTGCTCACCGTTCTTGTGATCATTTTGACACCACAGGGTGAGATCTTGGGTGGAGCCCCAGATGGAGGGAGATTATCAGTGGTTTTCTTTGTTTTCTTCCATTTTCTAATAATTGCTCCCACAGTTGATTTCTTCACACCAAGCTGCTTGCCTATTGTAGATTCAGTCTTCCCAGCCTAGTGCAGGTCTACAATTTTGTTTCTGGTGTCCTTCGCCAGCTCTTTGGTCTTGGCCATAGTGGAGTTTGGAGTGTGACTGTTTGAGGTTGTGGACAGGTGTCTTTTATACTGATAACAAGTTCAAACAGGAGTCATTAATACAGGTAACAAGTGGAGGACAGAGGAGACTCTTAAAGGAGAAGTTACAGGTCTGTGAGAGCCAGAAATATTCCTTGTTTGTAAGTGACCAAATACTTATTATCCACCATAATTTGCAAATAAATTCTTTAAAAATCAGACAGAGATCATGTGATTTTATGGATTTTTTCTCATTCTGTCTCTCATAGTTGAGGTTATAACCTAAGATGATAATTACAGCCTCATCTTTATAAGTGGGAGAACTTGTACAATTGGTCGCTGACTAAATACTTTTTTGCCTCATTGTAATACTCATGTCAATCTATAAAAAATAAATGTGTATCTAATGTGTCAATAAATGTGTAAAAATATATATAAAAATATATGTTTAGATGCAAATGATTATATATAAATTAATTATTTCAATATGTGTATGAAAAATACATTATACCAATATGTGTACAAATATTATAGTAAACATTTTTTTTTATAATACTAAAGAGATATGAGTGATAATATGAGAAAAAAAAGGACACACAGGGATACAGAGATAATATGCTGTTATCTGAAAGTGACCACAAAGTGTGACTGCTGATAGGGTCCAACACAAAAGAATTACCGTATTTTTCGCCGTATAAGACGCACTTTTTCTTCCCCAAAACTGGGGGGAATAAGGCGAATACACCCCTATTGCAGCGGTCCCTGCGGCCATCAACGACCGGGACCCGCGGCTAATGCAGGACATCACCGATCGCGGTGATGCCCTGTATTAACCCTTCAGACGCGGCGATCAAAGCTGACCGCCGCCTCTGAAGGGAAAGTGACACTAACCCGGCTGTTCAGCGATTTCACCGCGGCGTCCCGAACAGCCCGACTGAATAGCCGAGTTAGTGCTTACAGGACACCGGGAGGGACCTTACCTGCCTCCTCGGTGTCTTCTCCGTTCAGGGATCCCCTGTATGGCCGGCGCTCTCCTTCCTCGTCATCACGTACGTGCGTCGGCGTGCGTAACGACGTGATGGCGGCGACGGAGAGCGAGGATACCCGGCCGGCAGCAGAGACGTTCCGGAGCGACGGGGACGCGGCGACAGCGATGGAGCGACATCCAGGTCAGCGGTGACGGGTCCGGAGCGGCGGGGACACGTGAGTATTACCTCCTATACAGTGGTCTTCAATCTGCGGACTTCCAGATGTTGCAAAACTACAACTCCCAGCATGCCCGGACAGCCAACGGCTGTCCGGGCATGCTGGGAGTTGTAGTTTTGCAACATCTGGAGGTCCGCAGGTTGAAGACCACTATTGGGTTCAAAATCTTAAATTTTTTAGATTTTGCACCTAAAAATTGGGTGCGTCTTATACGCCGGTGCGTCCTATAGGGCGAAAAATACGGTATAAAAAAAAAAAAAAAAAAATATATATATATATATATATATATATATATATAGATAAACATAAAAAATAAAATAAAGGAATATAGTACTTAGGGGCTTTCCTACCATATGGTACTGGAGCTGGTACACATATCTACTACCTCTCTGGTTTGTAGGACCATGGTCACACTCCTCTAATGAGAGCCATATAAACCACCGTCAACGGGAGGCTCCGACTTGGCACCACACCACCTACAGCCAATGGGAGTGCGCATGCTTTTTAGCAGCGCCCACATGAGCATTCATAGTACAGCTGTCAGTATTACGTACCTAAACCGGTGGCTCCACACCCATCAGAAAACAATTCAATAACAAATAAATAAAAATAATATGTAAGTGGACCCCAAGCAGAAAAGTAACCGTTTCTTCACGGAAACCGTAAAATAACCTGTGTAGCTCCTCCCATACCAAAATTAGAACATATTCCAAAAATATTGATAAATATAAATATACCCCGTGTATGTGATAAAATAAATCTCTTATCTAAATTACACCGTATACATTGCCACAGTCACCGGTGAATAGATTTTATTTTATTTTACATTAAAGGGTGTTAGGGACAGCGCTCTGGCCATCCATCCTGGCCGAGAGCACTCCCCTGTTCCTGCCCGTCCCGGGACTCGCGATGCAGGACGCGCCAACACGAGTGTCCCGGGCGTTGCTAGGGGCAATGCTCCGGCCGTTCCGTCCGGCCATAAGCGCTCCCCAACTTGCGCCCGCGGCGGCTCCAGGACTCGCTATGCGGGACGCGCCCGCATCTGAGTCCCGAGGGTCCTCTTACCTCCTCGCTCCTCTGCTCTCTGTGTCTGCCAGCGCGCACGTGCCGCCTCTGTAAAATTTAAAGGGCCAGCGCACCGTTAATTGGTGCTTGTGTAGTTTGACCCTATATATCCCCGCACTTCCTTTAACCCTTGCCAGATGTTTGTGCTTAGTGCCCTAGAGAAAGCGTTCCTGTGTTTGTGCCCTAATTGCGTTTCTGACCTCCAGGTTGTGACCTGACTTTGCTCCTTTGCCGCCTGCCTCCTGACCTGTACTACGTCTGACTACACTTCATTCTCTGTGCCAAGTTACATCTGGGCAACCTGTGTGGATGGATCGTGCCAGGGGTAGCAACCTGGGTGCCGCCTGCCACAGCAAGTCCATCCCGCTTTGCGGCAGGCTCTGGTGAATACCAGCGGCACCTTAGACTCCGCTCCCTGGTGTGGCTCAGCCATTATCCACACAGGACAGCGGATCCACTTCCCAGCCGTTTACGGTAAGACCGTTACAGTAAGATCCGGCCATGGATCCAGCCCAGGTTCCTCTGCCAAGTGTCGCTGATATTTCTACAATTGTGGCTCGACAGTCTGCACAGTTAGAACAGCAAGCACAGCAGATATCGCAGCTTTCCGCACTGGTGCAGCAACTCCTAGCTGCTCAACAGCCTCAACCTCCTCCGGCAAAACCCTCCGTTGCTCCTGCTTCTGCTGGCTCCAAGATTTGTCTGTCCCTGCCTACTAAATATGATGGAGATCCGAAGTTGTGCAGGGGCTTCATAACTCAGTGCTCCATGCACCTAGAACTCCAAGCGGACCAGTTTCCTACTGAGCGTGCCAAAGTAGCATTTGTCATCAGACTTCTTTCCGGAAAAGCCTTGGCCTGGGCTACCCCGCTGTGGGACCACAATGACCCATTGTCCTCTAATCTCTGGACTTTCCATGCAGAATTCCGTAATGTATTTGGGGAACCGGCCCGGGCATCATCGGTGGAGACAGCCTTACTGAATCTCTCTCAAGGAAATTCTTCAATGGGAGAATACGCTGTACAATTCCGCATCCTGGCCTCTGAATTGGCGTGGAACAATGAGGCTTTGTGCGCTACTTTTACCAACAAGCAGAAACTCTTCTTCCTTGTTGGATCTGGTCATTTCTAACAACGCAGAGCTGGTTGGGAATGTAACTGTGCGTGAAAACCTTGGCAATAGCGACCACAATATAGTTTCTTTAAAGTGTAGAAAACTAAGACAGGTTGGGAGGGCAAAAACATATAATTTTACAAAGGCGAATTTCCCTGTGCTAAGATCTGCACTTCAGAATATAGACTGGGGGGAGGTGTTCTCAAATACTAATACAGACGATAAATGGGAAATCAACACTGAATATATATACAGTGACCCCCCCGACCTACGATGGCCTCGACATACGATCATTTCAGCATACGATCACTCTCAGAGACCATCACATGGTGAAGGCAGCATCAACATACGATGCTTTTGTATGTTTGGGCCATCGCATAAACGGCTATCCTCCAGCGCAGACTGCTTCACCCGCCACCGGATAGCCATTTACGGTGCCCCGTGTGGTCCGCTGACGATCACTTACCTGTCCTCGGGGCTCCGGCGCGTCCTCTTCGGGATCCTCTGAATCGTCGGCGCTTTCCATCATCATCATCACGTCGCTGCGCACGCCGTTCCGTCATCCAATAGGAGCGGCATGCATAGCGACGTGATGGCGGCGATGGAGAGCGAGGATGCTGGGGAAACAGAGGCCTTGCCGGAGCATCGGGGACGTGGCGACAGCGATGGACGGCGACATCCAGGGCAGCGGTGACGAGCGGTGGCGGTCCGGAGCGGCGGGGACGGGTGAGTACAACTTTCACTAACAGTGGTCTACAACCTGCGGACCTCCAGATGTTGCAAAACTACAACACCCAGCATGCCCGGACAGCCGTTGGCTGTCCGGGCATGCTGGGTGTTGTAGTTTTGCAACATCTGGAGGTCCGCAGGTTGTAGACCACTGTCCTATACTTTACATTGCACGGATCCCTCAACATACGATGGTTTCAACAAACGATGGTCCGTTTGGAACGGATTACCATCGTATGTTGAGGGACCACTGTACAGCTAAATATATTCTTAAGGGGAACAAGTATAAATGATTAAAACTAAATCCTACATGGCTGACAAATTATGTTAAAAGAGCAATAAACAACAAAAAAATAGCTTTAAAAAAATACAAATCTGATGGGTCAGCGATAACATTTAAATATTACAAAGAGCTCAATAAAATGTGTAAAAATGTAATAAAAACAGCAAAGATTCAAAAAAAGAGAAACAGGTGGCCAAAGAAAGCAAAACAAATCCTAAAATGACAGATCATGTAGGACCCCTTAATAATGATAATGGGGAGGTGGTCACTGGGGATCAAGAGAAGGTGCAGCTACTGAATGGGTTCATTAGTTATGTATATACGAAGGAAGAACAAGGAGCTGACCGGATGGATTACACCCCAGAGTTCTTAGAGAACTAAGTTCAGTCATTTCTGTGCCCTTGTTCATGATATTTAGAGATTCTCTGGTGTCTGGTATTGTGCCGAGGGACTGGCGCAAGGTGAATGTGGTGTTTATCCTCAAAAAGGGCTCTAGGTTTTCCCCAGGTAATTATAGACCGGTAAGTTTAACGTACATTGTGGGTAAATTGTTTGAAGGACTTATAAGGGATTACATACAGGAATACATAGGGGATAATAGTATTATAAGTGATAGCCAGCATGGGTTTACTAAGGACAGAAGTTGTCAAACCAATCTAATTTGCTTTTAGGAAGATGTGAGTAGAAGCCTTGACAGAGGAATGGCTGTGGATATAGAGGGGGGGCAGCTTTGGATATAGAGGGGGGGCTGTGGATATAGAATGAAAGCAGGGGGGGGGGCGAATGAAAGCAGGGCGGGTGAATGAAAGCAGGGGGGTTGAATGAAGGCAGGGGAGGGGATGAATGAAAGAAGGGGCAGGAGCGGTGGGGTGAATGGAAGCAGAGGCAGGAGTGGTGGGGTGAATGGAAGCAGAGGCAGGAGCGGTGGGGTGAATGGAAGCAGTGGCAGGAGCGGTGGGGTGAATGGAAGCAGTGGCAGGAGCGGTGGGGTGAATGGAAGCAGTGGCAGGAGCGGTGGGGTGAATGGAAGCAGTGGCAGGAGCGGTGGGGTGAATGGAAGCAGTGGCAGGAGCGGTGGGGTGAATGGAAGCAGTGGCAGGAGCGGTGGGGTGAATGGATGCAGTGGCAGGAGCGGTGGGTGAATGGAAGCAGTGGCAGGAGCGGTGGGGTGAATGGAAGCAGTGGCAGGAGCGGTGGGGTGAATGGAAGCAGTGGCAGGAGCGGTGGGGTGAATGGAAGCAGTGGCAGGAGCGGTGGGGTGAATGGAAGCAGGAGCAGGGGGGTGAATGGAAGCAGAGGCAGGCGCGGTGGGGTGAATGGAAGCAGAGGCAGGCGTGGTGGGGTGAATGGAAGCAGTGGCAGGAGCGGTGGGGTGAATGGAAGCAGTGGCAGGAGCGGTGGGGTGAATGGAAGCAGTGGCAGGAGCGGTGGGGTGAATGGAAGCAGTGGCAGGAGCGGTGGGGTGAATGGAAGCAGGAGCAGGGGGGTAAATGGAAGCAGAGGCAGGCGCGGTGGGGTGAATGGAAGCAGAGGCAGGCGTGGTGGGGTGAATGGAAGCAGTGGCAGGAGCGGTGGGGTGAATGGAAGCAGTGGCAGGAGCGGTGGGGTGAATGGAAGCAGGAGCAGGGGGGTAAATGGAAGCAGAGGCAGGCGCGGTGGGGTGAATGGAAGCAGAGGCAGGCGTGGTGGGGTGAATGGAAGCAGTGGCAGGAGCGGTGGGGTGAATGGAAGCAGTGGCAGGAGCGGTGGGTGAATGGAAGCAGTGGCAGGAGCGGTGGGGTGAATGGAAGCAGGAGCAGGGGGTAAATGGAAGCAGAGGCAGGCGCGGTGGGGTGAATGGAAGCAGAGGCAGGCATGGTTGGGTGAATGGAAGCAGTGGCAGGAGCGGTGGGGTGAATGGAAGCAGTGGCAGGAGCGGTGGGGTGAATGGATGCAGTGGCAGGAGCGGTGGGTGAATGGAAGCAGTGGCAGGAGCGGTGGGGTGAATGGAAGCAGGAGCAGGGGGTAAATGGAAGCAGAGGCAGGCGCGGTGGGGTGAATGGAAGCAGAGGCAGGCGTGGTGGGGTGAATGGAAGCAGTGGCAGGAGCGGTGGGGTGAATGGAAGCAGTGGCAGGAGTGGTGGGGTCAATGGAAGCAGGAGCGGTGGGGTGAATGGAAGCAGTGGCAGGAGCGGTGGGTTGAATGGAAGCAGGAGCAGGGGGTAAATGGAAGCAGTGGCAGGAGCGGTGGAGTGAATGGAAGCAGTGGCAGGAGCGGTGGGGTGAATGGAAGCAGTGGCAGGAGCGGTGGGGTGAATGGAAGCAGTGGCAGGAGCGGTAGGGTGAATGGAAGCAGGAGCGGTGGGGTGAATGGAAGCAGTGGCAGGAGCGGTGGGTTGAATGGAAGCAGGAGCAGGGGGGTGAATGGAAGCAGGAGCAGGGGGGTGAATGGAAGCAGAGGCAGGAGCGGTGGGGTGAATGGAAGCAGTGGCAGGAGCGGTGGGGTGAATGGAAGCAGGAGCAGGGGGGGTGAATGGAAGCAGTGGCAGGAGCGGTGGGGTGAATGGAAGCAGGAGCAGGGGGGTGAATGGAAGCAGTGGCAGGAGCGGTGGGGTGAATGGAAGCAGTGGCAGGAGCAGGGGGGTGAATGGAAGCAGTGGCAGGAGCGGTGGGGTGAATGGAAGCAGTGGCAGGAGCAGTGGGTGAATGGAAGCAGTGGCAGGAGCGGTGGGTGAATGGATGCAGTGACAGGAGCGGTGGGTGAATGGAAGCAGTGGCAGGAGCGGTGGGGTGAATGGATGCAGTGACAGGAGCGGTGGGGTGAATGGAAGCAGTGGCAGGAGTGGTGGGTAGAATGGAAGCAGTGGCAGGAGCGGTGGGGTGAATGGATGCAGTGACAGGAGCGGTGGGGTGAATGGAAGCAGTGGCAGGAGTGGTGGGTAGAATGGAAGCAGTTGCAGGAGCGGTGGGGTGAATGGAAGCAGGAGCAGGGGGGTGAATGGAAGCAGTGGCAGGAGCGGTGGGGTGAATGGAAGCAGTGGCAGGAGCGGTGGGGTGAATGGATGTAGTGGCAGGAGCGGTGGGGTGAATGGATGCAGTGGCAGGAGCGGTGGGGGTGAATGGATGCAGTGGCAGGAGCGGTGGGGTGAATGGATGCAGTGGCAGGAGGGGTGGGGTGAATGGATGCAGTGGCAGGAGCGGTGGGGTGAATGGATGCAGTGGCAGGAGCGGTGGGGTGAATGGATGTAGGAGCAGGGGGGTGAATGGAAGCAGTGGCAGGAGCGGTGGGGTGAATGGATGTAGTGGCAGGAGCGGTGGGGTGAATGGATGCAGTGGCAGGAGCGGTGGGGGTGAATGGATGCAGTGGCAGGAGCGGTGGGGTGAATGGATGCAGTGGCAGGAGGGGTGGGGTGAATGGATGCAGTGGCAGGAGGGGTGGGGTGAATGGATGCAGTGGCAGGAGCGGTGGGGTGAATGGATGCAGTGGCAGGAGGGGTGGGGTGAATGGATGCAGTGGCAGGAGCGGTGGGGTGAATGGATGCAGTGGCAGGAGCGGTGGGGTGAATGGATGTAGGAGCAGGGGGGTGAATGGAAGCAGTGGCAGGAGCGGTGGGGTGAATGGATGTAGTGGCAGGAGCGGTGGGGTGAATGGATGCAGTGGCAGGAGCGGTGGGGGTGAATGGATGCAGTGGCAGGAGCGGTGGGGTGAATGGATGCAGTGGCAGGAGCGGTGGGGTGAATGGAAGCAGGAGCAGGAGCGGTGGGGTGAATGGAAGCAGTGGCAGGAACGGTGGGGTGAATGGATGCAGTGGCAGGAGCGGTGGGGTGAATGGATGCAGGATTTTTTATGAAAACGGGCACAAGGGAAGGGGTTTAAATGTGAGCAGGGGCAGAAGCTGGAGTGGGGGTTTGAATGTAAACGGGCGGGGGGTTTGAATGGAAGCAGGGGTGGGTGATTGGGTGGCTACGGGTGAATGGAATCAGTAGCAGGGGTGGATGGGTGGCTGCAGGGTGAATGGAAGCAATGACAGGGTGGATGGAGATGAATGGAACCAGGAGTGGTGGGAGGAATGAAGGCAATGGTGCTAGGAGGCTGGAAGCACTGTGGGTGAGTGGCTGGAGGCATTTGGGTAAGAGGCTGAAGGCAAAAGGTGTGAGTGGGTGGGTGGCTGCTGGGGGCATTGTGTGTGTGCATGTGAGACTGCTGGGGGCATTGTGCATGTGTGAGGCTGCTGGGGGCATTGTGTGTGTGTGTGTGTGTGTGTGAGGCTGCTGGGGGCATTGTGTGTGTGTGTGAGGTTTCTGGGGGCATTGTGTGTGTGAGGTTGCTGGGGGCATTGTGTGTGTGTGTGTGTGTGTGTGAGGTTGCTGGGGGCATTGTGTGTGTGTGTGTGTGTGTGTGTGTGAGACTGCTGGGGGCATTGTGTGTGTGTGAGACTGCTGGGGGCATTGTGTGTGAGACTGCTGGAGGCATTGTGTGTGTGTGTGTGTGAGACTGCTGGGGGCATTGTGTGTGTGTGTGAGGTTTCTGGGGGCATTGTGTGTGTGAGGTTGCTGGGGGCATTGTGTGTGTGTGTGTGTGTGTGTGTGAGGTTGCTGGGGGCATTGTGTGTGTGTGTGTGTGTGTGTGTGTGAGACTGCTGGGGGCATTGTGTGTGTGTGAGACTGCTGGGGGCATTGTGTGTGTGTAAGGCTGCTGGGGGCATTGTGTGTGTGTGTGATGCTGCTGGGGGCATTGTGTGTGTGTGTGTGTGAGACTGCTGGGGGCATTGTGTGTTTGCATGTGAGACTGCTGGGGGCATTGTGTGTGTGTGAGGCTGCTGGGGGCATTGTGTGTGTGTGTGAGACTGCTGGGGGCATTGTGTGTGTGTGAGGCTGCTGGGGGCATTGTGTGTGTGTGTGAGACTGCTGGGGGCATTGTGTGTGTGTGAGACTGCTGGGGGCATTGTGTGTGTGTGTGAGACTGCTGGGGGCATTGTGTGTGCATGTGAGACTGCTGGGGGCATTGTGTGTGTGAGACTGCTGGGGGCATTGTGCATGTGAGACTGCTGGGGGCATTGTGTGTGTGAGGCTGCTGGGGGCATTGTGCATGTGAGACTGCTGGGGGCATTGTGTGTATGTGTGAGGCTGCTGGGGGCATTGTGTGTGTGTGTGTGTGTGTGAGACTGCTGGGGGCATTGTGTGTGTGTGTGTGTGTGTGTGTGAGACTGCTGGGGGCATTGTGTGTGTGCATGTGAGACTGCTGGGGCATTGTGTGTGTGTGTGTGAGGCTGCTGGGGGCATTGTGTGTGTGAGACTGCTGGGGGCATTGTGTGTGTGTGTGTGTGTGTGTGAGACTGCTGGGGGCATTGTGTGTGTGAGACTGCTGGGGGCATTGGGTGTGTGAGACTGCTGGGGGCATTGTGCATGTGAGACTGCTGGGGGCATTGTGTGTGTGTGTGTGTGTGAGGCTGCTGGGGCATTGTGTGTGTGTGTGAGACTGCTGGGGGCATTGTGTGTGTGAGACTGCTGGGGGCATTGTGCATGTGAGGCTGCTGGGGGCATTGTGTGTGTGTGTGTGTGTGTGTGAGGCTGCTGGGGGCATTGTGTGTGTGTGTGTGAGACTGCTGGGGGCATTGTGTGTGTGTGTGTGAGACTGCTGGGGGCATTGTGTGTGTGTGTGTGAGACTGCTGGGGGCATTGTGTGTGTGTGAGACTGCTGGGGGCATTGTGTGTGTGAGACTGCTGGGGGCATTGTGCATGTGAGACTGCTGGGGGCATTGTGTGTGTGTGTGTGAGGCTGCTGGGGCATTGTGTATGTGTGTGAGACTGCTGGGGGCATTGTGTGTGTGAGACTGCTGGGGGCATTGTGTGTGTGTGTGTGTGTGTGTGTGAGGCTGCTGGGGGCATTGTGTGTGTGTGAGACTGCTGGGGGCATTGTGTGTGAGACTGCTGGAGGCATTGTGTGTGTGTGTGTGTGTGAGACTGCTGGGGGCATTGTGTGTTTGCATGTGAAACTGCTGGGGGCATTGTGTGTGTGTGTGTGAGGCTGCTGGGGGCATTGTGTGTGTGTGAGACTGCTGGGGGCATTGTGTGTGTGTGTGAGACTGCTGGGGGCATTGTGTGTGCATGTGAGACTGCTGGGGGCATTGTGTGTGTGAGACTGCTGGGGGCATTGTGCATGTGAGACTGCTGGGGGCATTGTGTGTGTGAGGCTGCTGGGGGCATTGTGCATGTGAGACTGCTGGGGGCATTGTGTGTATGTGTGAGGCTGCTGGGGGCATTGTGTGTGTGTGTGTGTGAGACTGCTGGGGGCATTGTGTGTGTGTGTGTGTGTGAGACTGCTGGGGGCATTGTGTGTGTGCATGTGAGACTGCTGGGGCATTGTGTGTGTGTGTGTGAGGCTGCTGGGGGCATTGTGTGTGTGAGACTGCTGGGGGCATTGTGTGTGTGTGTGTGTGTGTGAGACTGCTGGGGGCATTGTGTGTGTGAGACTGCTGGGGGCATTGTGTGTGTGAGACTGCTGGGGGCATTGTGCATGTGAGACTGCTGGGGGCATTGTGTGTGTGTGTGTGAGGCTGCTGGGGCATTGTGTGTGTGTGTGTGAGACTGCTGGGGGCATTGTGTGTGTGAGACTGCTGGGGGCATTGTGTGTGTGAGACTGCTGGGGGCATTGTGTGTGTGAGACTGCTGGGGGCATTGTGCATGTGAGGCTGCTGGGGGCATTGTGTGTATGTGTGAGGCTGCTGGGGGCATTGTGTGTATGTGTGAGGCTGCTGGGGGCATTGTGTGTATGTGTGAGGCTGCTGGGGGCATTGTGTGTGTGTGTGAGGCTGCTGGGGGCATTGTGTGTGTGTGTGAGGCTGCTGGGGGCATTGTGTGTATGTGTGAGGCTGCTGGGGGCATTGTGTGTGTGTGTGTGTGTGTGAGAGGCTGCTGGGGGCATTGTGTGTGTGTGTGTGAGACTGCTGGGGCATTGTGTGTGTGTGTGAGGCTGCTGGGGGCATTGTGTGTGTGTGTGTGAGACTGCTGGGGGCATTGTGTGTGTGTGAGACTGCTGGGGGCATTGTGCATGTGAGACTGCTGGGGGCATTGTGCATGTGAGATTGCTGGGGGCATTGTGTGTGTGTGTGATGCTGCTGGGGGCATTGTGTGTGTGTGTGTGTGAGACTGCTGGGGGCATTGTGTGTGTGTGAGGCTGCTGGGGGCATTGTGTGTGTGTGAGACTGCTGGGGGCATTGTGTGTGTGAGGCTGCTGGGGGCATTGTGTGTGTGTGTGTGTGTGTGTGAGGTTACTGGGGGCATTGTGTGTGTGTGTGTGAGGTTACTGGGGGCATTGTGTGTGTGTGTGTGTGTGATGCTGCTGGGGGCATTGTGTGTGTATGTGAGGCTGATGGGGGCATTGTGTGTGTGTGTGTGAGGTTACTGGGGGCATTGTGTGTGTGTGTGTGTGAGGTTACTGGGGGCATTGTGTGTGTGTGTGTGTGAGGTTACTGGGGGCATTGTGTGTGTGTGTGTGTGTGTGTGTGAGGTTACTGGGGGCATTGTGTGTGTGTGTGTGTGTGTGTGGGGTTACTGGGGGCATTGTGTGTGTGTGTGTGAGGTTACTGGGGGCATTGTGTGTGTGTGTGTGTGTGTGTGGGGTTACTGGGGGCATTGTGTGTGTGTGTGTGTGTGTGTGTGAGGTTACTGGGGGCATTGTGTGTGTGAGGTTACTGGGGGCATTGTGTGTGTATGTGAGGCTGATGGGGGCATTGTGTGTGTGTGTGTGTGTGTGTGTGTGTGTGAGGTTACTGGGGGCATTGTGTGTGTGTGTGAAGCTGATGGGGGCATTGTGTGTGTGTGTGTGAGGTTACTGGGGGCATTGTGTGTGTGTGTGTGAGGTTACTGGGGGCATTGTGTGTGTGTGTGTGTGAGGTTACTGGGGGCATTGTGTGTGTGTGTGTGAGGTTACTGGGGGCATTGTGTGTGAGGTTACTGGGGGCATTGTGTGTGTGTGTGAGGCTGCTGGGGGCATTGTGTGTGTGTGAGACTGCTGGGGGCATTGTGTGTGTGTAAGGCTGCTGGGGGCATTGTGTGTGTGTGTGAGGCTGCTGGGGGCATTGTGTGTGTGAGGTTACTGGGGGCATTGTGTGTGTATGTGAGGCTGATGGGGGCATTGTGTGTGTGTGTGTGTGAGGTTACTGGGGGCATTGTGTGTGTGTGTGTGAGGTTACTGGGGGCATTGTGTGTGTGTGTGTGAGGTTACTGGGGGCATTGTGTGTGTGTGTGTGAGGTTACTGGGGGCATTGTGTGTGTGTGTGTGAGGTTACTGGGGGCATTGTGTGTGTGTGTGTGTGAGGTTACTGGGGGCATTGTGTGTGTGTGAGGTTACTGGGGGCATTGTGTGTGAGGTTACTGGGGGCATTGTGTGTGTGTGTGAGGCTGCTGGGGGCATTGTGTGTGTGTGAGACTGCTGGGGGCATTGTGTGTGTGTGTGAGGCTGATGGGGGCATTGTGGAGATCTAATGTGAGAATTATCGGTCTAGAGGAAGGGGAGGAGCCGGTGACTTTCTGTAGTAAAGGGTTAAAAGATAATCCTGGAGTAGAAAATCTGTGAGAATGGTTTGTAGTGGAGAGAGCCCAGAGAGTCCCTGCGGGGAAGCCGATGGCAGGAGCTCCACCTAGTTATAGTAAAGTGATAATAAATAATTACTGTCTTCCAGGGACAGGGATACGGTATTGAGAATCTCTAGAGAGAAGGGAAAATAGAACAGAAAGGAGCAAATGTTTTCTGTATCCAGATTTCTCCAGAGAAACACAGAAGAAAAGGATGTCTTTTAGAGAAGCAAGAAAGAAATGGCGTAATTTGGACGTTCAGTATTCTTTGCTATTTCCAGCCAAAATGAGGATTACTTTTAAGGGGAAAACGTTCTTTTTTTTGATTCTGCTGAAGAAGATGGATGGAGAATGAGGGGTTGTGAAGTATTCCATATGATACTAAAATAGCGATAATGGGTTTAAACATTCATCCTGAAGTTACTGTGTTTAGCCAAGATAAATATTTTGAGAAAATGTAGCACCAGAAAGGAAAGAATGGATTAACCCGATAACGACCATGGACGTCTATACTCGTGCAATGGCCATTAACGGGAACCTGCGTCATACCGGCCCCCAGCTGATTCCTGTATCTGGGGGCCGGTGTTAATAGCCGACATCCGGTGATTGCCACGGCCAGCTATGGGGGGGGGGGGGGGGCTTACCTCTCCTGCTCCGGCAGCTCTGGTGCTCAGAATGATAGAGCCTAGCAAGGCCAGGCTTTATCAATCGAGCGCTGAGCACACAGATCAATGGGATTGTATGTAATCCCATTGATCTGTATGAGGAATCAAATGATTCCTCCTAAAAGTTCCCTGATGGGACTAAAAGTGTAAAAAAAAAAAAAAAAAAAGAAAAGTTTAAAAAAAGTTTAAAAAACACACACATTAACCCCTTCCTTATTAAAAGTTTAAATCGCCTCCTTTTCCCAAATTCCATTTAAAAAATATATAACCATAATAAAAATAAACATATATGGTATCACCACGTGCGTAAATGTCCGAACTATAAAAATATATAATAAATTAAACCACACGGTCAATGGCGTAAGCGCCATAAAATTCCAAAGTCCAAAATAGCGTATTTTTGGTCACTATTCATACCATAAAAAAAGGAATAAAAAGCGATCAAAAAGTCTGATCAATACAAAAATGGTACCGATTAAAACTTCAGATCACGGCGCAAAAAATTTGCCCTCATACCGGCCCGTACGCGGGGTCAGAAGGGGTCAGAAGATGACAATTTTAAATGTATTCATTTTCCTGCATGTAGTTATGAGGTTTTTTTTTCCAAAAGTACGACAAAATCAAACCTATAGTGCAACAACTAAGTAGGTGCCCTAAAATATAACTTTTAATCCAAGATATTAAAATTCACACCAAATAATAAAGACTAAAGGTATGTGTACAAGGCTATACAGTTGTAGTTTATGATTTATCAGACCTCCTGTCACCTTTTACATGCTATTTACTTGGTCCTCTGTTGTCTAGTTACCGTATATACTCGAGTATAAGCCGAGTTTTTCAGCCCGATTTTTCATGCTGAAAACGCCCCCCTAGGCTTATACTCGAGTGAACTCTCCGCCTGTCAATCCCTTCTTAGTGGTCTTAAACCTGCGGACCTCCAGATGTTGCAAAACTACAACTCCCAGCATGCCCGGACAGCCACCGGCTGTCTGGGCATGCTGGGAGTTGTAGTTTTGAAACATCTGGAGGTCCGCAGGTTGAAGACCACTGCGCCTTCGTCATCATCCAGACCCCCCTTTTCATCACCCCGTCATTATCACCCCCGTCATTATCACCCCCGTCATCATCCCCCTCGTCATTACCCCCCCCTTCATCATCACCGCCTGTCAATCCCTTTTGCTGGGAGTTGTAGTTTTGAAACATCTGGAGGTCCACAGGTTGAAGACCACTGCGGCCTTCGTCATCATCCAGACCCCCCATTAGTTTTCTACTCACCTCCCCTCGGTGGGAAGGAAGGGTGAGCTGGTCCGGGCCATCTATGCTGCAGGGACCGTCCAGTGGGGAGGGTTAGTCGTTCTGGGCTGTCCATCTTCATCGGGAGGCCCTCTTCTCCGCTCTGGGCCGGCCCCGGCATAGTGATGTTGCCCTGACGATGATGCACAGGGACGTCTGTGCGCAGCAGACGTACCTGCGCATGAACGTCCCTGTGCGTCATCGTCAAGGCAACATCACTAGTCCGGGGCCGGCCTGGAGCGGAGAAGAGGGCCTCCCGGTGAAGATGGACAGCCGAGAACGACTAACCCTCCTCACCGGACGGTCCCTGCAACATAGATGGCCCGGACCAGTTCACCCTTCCTTCCCACCGAGGGGAGGTGAGTAGAAAACTAAAGGGGGGTCTGGATGATGACAAAGGCCGCAGTGATCTTCAACCTGTGGACCTCCAGAGGTTTCAAAACTACAACTCCCAGCATGCCCGGACAGCCGATGGCTGTCCGGGCACGCTGGGAGTTGTAGTTTTGCAACATCTGGAGGTCCGCAGGTTAAAGACCACTAAAAGGGATTGACAGGCGGTGATGACGAAGGGGGGGTAATGACGAGGGGGATGATGACAGGGTTATGATGACGGGGGTGATAATGACGGGGTGATGATGACGGGGGTGATGGTGACAGGGTGATGATGACGGGGTGATGATGACGGGGGTGATGATGACGGGAGTGATGGTGACGGGGTGATGATGACAGGGTGATGATGACGGGGTGATGGTGACGGGGTGATGGTGACGGGGTGATGGTGACGGGGTGATGATGACGGGGTGATGGTGACAGGGTGATGATGACGGGGGTGATGATGACAGGGTGATGATGACGGGGTGATGGTGACGGGGTGATGGTGACAGGGTGATGATGACGGGGGTGATGGTGACAGGGTGATGATGACAGGGTGATGATGACGGGGTGATGATGACGGGGGTGATGGGGTGATGATGACGGGGGTGATGGTGACGGGGTGATGGTGACGGGGGTGATGGAGACGGGGGTGATGATGACGGGGTGATGGTGACGGGGTGATGGTGACGGGGGTGATGATGACGGGAGTGATGGTGACGGGGTGATGATGGGGTGATGGTGACGGGGTGATGATGACGGGGTGATGGTGACGGGTTGATGGTGACAGGGTGATGATGACGTGGGTGATGGTGACAGGGTGATGATGACAGGGTGATGGTGACAGGGTGATGATGACGGGGTGATGATGACGGGGGTGATGGGGTGATGATGACGGGGGTGATGGTGACGGGGTGATGGTGACGGGGTGATGGTGACGGGGTGATGATGACGGGGTGATGATGAAGGGGTGATGATGGTGACGGGGGTGATGGTGACGGGGGTGATGGTGACGGGGGTGATGGTGACGGGGTGATGGTGACGGGGGTGATGATGACAGGGTGATGATGACAGGGTGATGATGACGGGGTGATAATGACGGGGTGATGATGACCGGGTGATGATGACGGGGTTGATGGTGACAGGGTGATGGTGATGGGGTGATGATGACAGGGTGATGATGACGGGGGTGATGGTGACAGGGTGATGATGACGGGGTCATGATGACGGGGTGATGGTAACAGAGTGATAATGACGGGGTGATGATGATGGGGGTGATGGTGACGGGGTGATGGTGACGGGGTGATGGTGACGGGGTGATGATGACGGGGTGATGATGAAGGGGTGATGATGGTGACGGGGGTGATGGTGACGGGGGTGATGGTGACGGGGGTGATGGTGACGGGGTGATGGTGACGGGGGTGATGATGACAGGGTGATGATGACAGGGTGATGATGACGGGGTGATAATGACGGGGTGATGATGACCGGGTGATGATGACGGGGTTGATGGTGACAGGGTGATGGTGATGGGGTGATGATGACAGGGTGATGATGACGGGGGTGATGGTGACAGGGTGATGATGACGGGGTCATGATGACGGGGTGATGGTAACAGAGTGATAATGACGGGGTGATGATGATGGGGGTGATGGTGACAGGGTGATGATGACAGGGTGATGATGACAGGGTGATGATGACGGGGTGATGGTGACAGGGTGATGATGACGGGGGTGATGGTGACGGGGTGATGGTGACAGGGTGATGATGACGGGGGTGATGGTGACAGGGTGATGATGACAGGGTGATGATGACGGGGTGATGATGACGGGGGTGATGGGGTGATGATGACGGGGGTGATGGTGACGGGGTGATGGTGACAGGGTGATGGTGACGGGGGTGATGGTGACGGGGGTGATGGTGATGGGGGTGATGGTGACGGGGTGATGGTGACGGGGGTGATGATGACAGGGTGATGATGACGGGGCTGATGGTGACGGGGTGATGATGACAGGGTGATGATGACGGGGTGATGATGACGGGGTTGATGATGACGGGGGTGATGGTGACAGGGTGATGATAACGGGGTCATGATGACGGGGGTGATGGTAACAGAGTGATAATGACGGGGTGATGATGACGGGGGTGATGGTAACAGAGTGATAATGACGGGGTGATGATGACGGGGGTGATGGTGACAGGGTGATGATGACGGGGGTGATGGTGACAGGGTGATGATGACGGGGTGAGTAAGTTTTTTATATACCCTTGATGAAGTTTGAACAGAAACCCGTTGGGTACTTAGCAAGAAAGGGGTTCTTTGTTTGTAGCATTTGGTGTACAGAAACTCATACTTGTCATGCGATAATTGGGGAGTTGCATCTTTGTTTCCCTTTCAGTTTTTTCTTATTTTGGTGATAGGTTCACCTTTGTACACATACCTTAGTCTTTATTATTTGGTGTGAATTTTAATATATTGGATTAAAAGTTATATTTTAGGGCACCTACTTAGTTGTTGCACTTTTGGATACCCGTAGGTTTAAAGGGTACCTCTCATCAAATAAACTTTTGATATATTTTAGATTAATGAATGTTGAATAACTTTCCAATAGCATGTTAATGAAAAATAGGCTTCTTTCTATTGTATTTTTCCCGATCAGTCCTGTCAGCAAGCATTTCTGACTCATGCTGGAGTCCTTAACACTCAGAGCTGCCAGCCTGCTTTGTTCACAGCCAAACAGGCTGTGAACAAAGCAGGCTGGCAGCTCTGAGTGTTCTCCTTTGTGAACAAAGCAGACTGGCAGCTCGTAGTGTTTAGGACTCCAACATGAGTCTGAAATGCTTGCTGCCAGGACTGGTAGGGAGACCCCTAGTGGTCATTTCTTCAAAGTGGAAATTAAATAGAAAGAAGCATATTTTTTAATAACATGCAATTGTAAAGTTATTCTGCATACATTAATCTATAATATATCAAAAGTTTTTTGATGAGAGGTACCCTTTAATTATCTGTCTGCGTATGATTCTATCCATATACGTAATATTGTCCAAAATCAAACCTATATAAGTAGGTTTCAGGCCCAAGGCCTGATTATTAAAATCCTATATGTGTATTATAATTATAACTGTGTGATGTATTATCCAAGCCATGGGTGAGAGGTCATTCAGACTGTGGGTTTGTGTATTGCATTTTATTGGGGGTCTGGCTGTTTGTTTACATCTCCTTTGAAGTCAAAGGTTTTTTTGAAGCAGCAGGATGTAAGGTGCACTCTGGTCCCATTATATAATCAAACAGATAAGGGGACCAGGAAGAGAGAAGACCCCCTAGTGGGATCAGAGGGGAGGGGGGAATGGAGTCTCCCTCCCAAGAAAGCAGATATGATATTTAAACAATGCTAGACTAAAAGTTGGTTGTTCAAGGCTGTGCTACAAGCTGACAAGACCATCCTAAGAACAGCTGGACTCTCACTCTCATGGACTGATACCATCATGCTGTAAGAACTTCATCTTTTGTTTTCTGAACTTGCCTTGCTAAACTCTTTTATATATTGTTATACCTGTATGTCATTTGTTCCTGAATTTTTATATATTTAGCACTGTGATACCTTTTATCAGGTTAAATGTTTAATTAATCAGCTCTGGTCTCTAAATATAGGAGCTCACCTTTCTGAAGGAGGCTCTGGTAAAACACGTTTATCTAAGGGTTAATTTGGTGACTTGCTGGGACTAGTAGTGTATACCCAGAGGTCTGGTGGCCTTAACCCTTGCACCATCACACTCTCTCTAGCATCTTGGCTGGACCGATAGGGTGTGATCGTGACAGTAGGGTATCATTTTAATCGTATGGACCTACAGAATAAAGAGAAGGTGTCATTTTTACCGAAAGATGAACGTCGTAGAAACGAAAGCCCCCCAAATTTACAAAATGGTGTTTTTTCTTCAATTTTGTCGCACAATGATTTTTTTCCCCCCGTTTCGCCGTAGATTTTTGGGTAAAATGACTGATGTCATTACAAAGTAGAATTGGTGGCGCAAAAAATAAGCCCTCAAATGGATTTTTAGGTGCAAATTTGAAAGGGTTATGATTTTTAAAAGGTAAGGAAAAAACAAAAATGTAAAAACGCTTGGTCCTTAAGGGGTTAAGTTGGTGGGGAAAGTTAAGAAATTTGAGGATTTTTTTTTTTTATATTCAAACATTTCTTTTATTGACATTAAAGAACAAGAACAAAGAATAAACATTCTGAGCTCAGTAGAGACATACAGTAATAATAAAGCATCATAGAGCAGCAGGACAAATGGGCAAATATAGGCGTCGGACACTTATTAATGAAAGGCATAGAGTAAACGGTACATCTCTACCAGTCCCGTCATGGGAGTTATATAGTGGGAAAGGAGGTGAGAGAGTTGGGGACAAGAGCGGAGAGGAACCAGGGAATAGAGCGTAGAGGGGACAAGAAAGGGGAGAGGAGTCGGAGGGAATGAAGGAAGGAAAATCAACATGAGGGAGGGGGGGAGATCAGGAGAAATTTGAGGATTTTTTTATAGTAATAAGAAAAAGGAAATGGAAAAAAAATGGGTGCTATGGAAGAGCGGATGAGTATAAGAAGATAGGGTTCTGCCAGGCTAGGGGAGGGAGGGGTTTATTGTAACCCCTGTGTGTGACCCCGGCCTAAGGGTTATTGGTGACAACACAGAAGTGTCCTGATCCTGATAGGACAGAAGTGACACATGAGATACAATCAGTAATATTTCTAATGGAAATGAGGCCGAGGTAATACATAGTAATCACCAATCATTATCATCCATATAAATCATCCAATCATACTGTAGTGTAGAGCTACAAGTCACTACTAATTGATACACAATAGCATTACATATTACTTCTCATTTCAGGTGCTGATGACCAAGAGATGATGTTGGCTTTAGCTTCTGCTTAGGTTTCATTATGAAGTTTATTCGAGGGTTAATTCTCACTACAGAACATCACATTTTACTGTTACATGACATCTCATATTTCCATTCTCCATATTATTATATTTTTATCATTTATTATTTCGTCTATCATTCTCCTGTGTGACTTCTCTCATGTCCAGAAAGTTGAGATTTATTTCTAAAACATTTCCCACATTCTCAACATGAATACAGCTCCTCTCATGTGTGAGTTCTCTCATGTCTGGAAAAATTAGATTTTTGTATAAAACATTTCCCACAGTGTGAACATGAATATGGCTTCTCTCCTTTATGAATTCTCTCATGTATAACAAGCTCTGATCTACTTATAAAACATTTCCAACATTCTGAACATGAATATGGCTTCTCTCCTGTGTGAGCTCTCTCATGTTCAGAAAGATGTGATTTTAGTTTAAAACATTTACCACATTCTGAACATGAATATGGCTTCTCTCCTGTGTGAATTCTCTCATGTATAACAAGATCTGACTTACTTATAAAACATTTCCCACACTCTGAACATGAATATGGCTTCTCTCCTGTATGAATTCTCTCATGCATAAAAAGCTTGTATTTACTGTTAAAACATTTACCACATTCTGAACAAGAATGTGGCTTCTCTCCTGTGTGAATTCTCTCATGTTTAACAAGCCGTGTTTTACTGCTAAAACATTTACCACATTCTGAACATGAATATGGCTTCTCTCCTGTGTGAATTCTTTCATGTATAACAAGATCTGACTTACTTATAAAACATTTCGCACATTCTGAACATGAATATGGCTTCTCTCCTGTGTGAATTCTCTCATGCGTAACAAGCCGTGATTTACAGTTAAAGCATTTCCCACATTCTGAACATGAATATGGCTTCACTTCTGTGTGAATTCTCTCATGTAATGAAAGATGTGATTTTCGTTTAAAACATTTACCACATTCTGAACATGAATATGGCTTCTCTCCTGTGTGAATTCTCTCATGTCTAACAATCTGTGATTTTCTTGTAAAACATTTCCCACATTCTGAACATGAATATGGCTTCTCTCCTGTGTGAATTCTCTCATGTCTAACAAGCCCTGATTTATATTTAAAACATTTCTCACATTCTGAACATGAATATGGCTTCTCTACTGTGTGAATTCTCTCATGTTTAAAAAGAGCTGATTTGCTTATAAAACATTTCCCACATTCCTCACAATATAAACCTTTCCCATGTTCTTGATCTTTCCTTGTGGTAACAATGTGTGGTTGGTCAGGAGAAGGTTCCTCATGATCAGGTGGATTATTATAGGATAGATCTGGATGGACATTAGGGGTAAGGAGGTCTTCTCCTGAGGAGCGCTCCATCATATCTTCATCTTCTCCTTTATCATTCAGGGATAACATGAAGTTTCCCTCAGAATTCTTACTGGAATTTTCTGTTGGGATAAAAACGGATAATGGGAAATGTATAAAATATTATTAGGTTGGAAACACACATGAGGTTTTGTTGCAGTTTTTGATGGTCACCTGACCCCAGAAGAGAATACAGAGGAGAAGAGATGATCCCCCCTTTATAGTTTCCCTCTTTTTGGGGTCACTTCGGGCACTGACTCTAGGGAATGTTCACCAGAGATTTTTCTGCTAATAAGAGCATTTAGAAATATGTGCGCCCCCCCCCCCATGATCATAGGAAACAATAGACTGGAGGGGACCCTAGTGATGCCTTTTCTGGGCATGCTCTGTGACCTGTGCAGAGGTCATTGTACAGGGTAGAGGAGGGAACATTGGCCCCTGAATTCTTATCACTAGTCCAACTTCTATATCCAGAACTGAGAACAGGGGTTAGATGGAATTGATATTTACAACCTATAGGTTACCTTCTGGCAACCCAAACAGGACCCTCAATTTCCCATATGGTGGCTCCATTTGATCCTAATTAGGTCCAGGCATGCAGGAAGGGATGGGAGACAAAAATGGTCTCACTGAGCAGAATCATTACCTGATCAGATGGATCCAGATCTCTGTGGCCCCGTGCTGATGGGGGGTATAATTGGGCACAAGCAGCATGAATGGATGAGCCCGTCCTGTAGTGTAGGAGGTGTAATGGTTGGGGGAGGGGAGACATCTCGTTATGGTAAGCGAGTTCTGTAGTCATTTTCTTTTTGGTTTTGCTTATGTGTGACATATTTATTATACTATCACAGGGGGTTGATAAATTTGGCTCCCATAAGCAAAAAACAATAAATGACTTTAGAACACCACTTTGTAACCTCACATCAAGTCGCAGCTGTGAAAAAAATGTGCGATATATACCGTATTTATCGGGGTATACCACGCACCGGCCTATAACACGCACGCTCATTTTACCAAGGATATTTGGGTAAAAAAAGTTTTTTACCCAAATATCCATGGTAAAATGAGGGTGCGTGTGTGCGCGTGTATACCCCGATATACCCCCAGGAAAGGCAGGGGGAGAGAGGCCGTCGCTGCCCGCTTCTCTCCCCCTGCCTTTCCTGGGGTCTAGAGCGCTGCTGTCGGCCCTTCTCACCCCCTGGCTATCGGGGGTCGGGTCCGCGCTGCTGCAGGCCTCCGGCGTGCGTCCCCGGCGTCGTTGCTATGCGCTGAACGGCGCGGCGCATGACGTCAGTGCGCCGCGCCGCGCCGTGCATAGCAACGACGCAGGGGACGCACGCTGGAGGCCTGCAGCAGCGCGGACCCGACTCAGGTAATTATGCCCCCGGGGATGGGGGAGGCAACGGGGCAGCGGCGCCGGCAATGGGTGCTGCTGCCCCTTCTCTCCCCCTGGCTGTCGGCGCCCCTTCTCTCCCCCTGGCTATCGGCGCCGGCAATGGGGCTCCGGCACCGATAGTCAGGGGGACAGAACGGGCAGCGGCGCCGATAGCCAGGGGGTGAGAAGGGCCGACAGCAGCGCTCTAGACCCCAGGAAAGGCAGGCGGAGAGAAGCGGGCAACGACGGCCTTTCTCCCCCTGCCTTTCCTGGGGGTGTATCGGCGTATAACACGCACACAGACTTTAGGCTAAAAATTTTAGCCTAAAAAGTGCGTGTTATACGATGATAAATACGGTATATATATGTATGTGTGTGTGTGTGTGTGCTTATTACATTTTTTACCACTTTTTTCTACCTAAATGTACTAATCTATTTTTTTTCTTCTCATTTCAGATCCATGTATCCTGTGGACTACTTCAGATTTGGTAGACTGCTACGATGACCAGCATTTTTGGGTTTAATAGTTACAGATGGCTTGTGTTTTTTATAATAAAATTTTTATAAACTTGTTGTTGTTTTTTTTAATTTACTTTACAGGCTTAGTAGTGGAAGCTGTCTTATAGAGGGACTCCCTAACTAAGCTGGGGCTTAGTATTAGCCCCAAAAACAGCTAGCGCTAACCCTCAATTATTACCCCGGTACCCATCCCCACAGGGATGCCAGGAAGAGCCGGTACCCACAGGCCCAGAGCATCAAAAATGATGCTCCTGGGCCTAGGCGGTAACAGGCTGGCGTTATTTAGGCTGGGGAGGGCCAGTAAAAATGACAATGAAAATATGGGGAACCCCACACGTTTTTTCCATAAATTATTAAATAATAAAAAACAAACAAAAAAAAACGCATAGGATTCCCCCTATTTTCATTCTCAGCCAGATACCAACCAAGCAGCAACAGCCTGACGTTACCAGGGTGGGCAAGGACCATTGTTACTGGCCCTCCCCAGCCTAAATAATGCCAGCCTGTTACCACCTAGGCCCAGGAACGCCATTTTTGATGCTCCGGGCCTGTCGGTACCAGCTCTTCCCGGGTAATAATTGTGGGTTAGCGCTAGCTGGTTTTGGTGCCAACGCTAACCCCCGCAATTGCGACTTTTCGCGTGACTTTTTGTAAAGCTCCCCAGCTACCGGCCTGCATCTACCACCCACCCTCTATTCTAATCTTATCATATATTCTTATATTATCATCTATTCTAATATCATCATCTATTCTAAAATTATCATTATGATGAGCGAATTTACAGTAAATTCGATTCATCACGAACTTCTCGGCTCGGCAGTGGATGACTTATCCTGCATGAATTAGTTCAGCTTTCAGGTGCTCCCGTGGGCTGGAAAAGGTGGATACAGTCCTAGGAGACTCTTTCCTAGGACTGTATCCACCCTTTCCAGCCCACCAGAGCACCTGAAAGCTGAACTAATTTATGCAGGATAAGTCATCAACTGCCGAGCCGAGAAGTTCGTGACGAATCGAATTTACTGTAAATTCGCTCATCTCTAATTATCATCTATTCTAATATTATCATCTATTCTAATATCATCATCTATTCTAATATCATCATCTATTCTAATATCATCATCTATTCTAATATCATCATCTATTCTAATATCATCATCTATTCTAATATCATCATCTATTCTAATATCATCATCTATTCTAATATCATCATCTATTCTAATATCATCATCTATTCTAATATCATCATCTATTCTAATATCATCTATTCTAATATCATCATCTATTCTAATATTATCTATTCTAATATCATCATCTATTCTAATATCATCTATTCTAATATCATCATCTATTCTAACATTATCTATTCTAATATCATCATCTATTCTAATATTATCTATTCTAATATCATCATCTATTCTAATATCATCTATTCTAATATCATCATCTATTCTAATATCATCTATTCTAATATCATCTATTCTAATATCATCATCTATTCTAATATCATCATCTATTCTAATATCATCATCTATTCTAATATCATCTATTCTAATATTATCTATTCTAATATTATCATCTATTCTAATATAATCATCTATTCTAATATTATCATCTATTCTAATATCACCATCTATTCTAATATCATCATCTATTCTAATATCATCTATTCTAATATCATCATCTATTCTAATATCATCATCTATTCTAATATCATCTATTCTAATATCATCATCTATTCTAATATCATCATCTATTCTAATATCATCTATTCTAATATCATCATCTATTCTAATATCATCTATTCTAATATTATCATCTATTCTAATATCACCATCTATTCTAATATCATCATCTATTCTAATATCATCTATTCTAATATCATCATCTATTCTAATATCATCATCTATTCTAATATCATCTATTCTAATATCATCATCTATTCTAATATCATCATCTATTCTAATATCATCTATTCTAATATCATCATCTATTCTAATATCATCTATTCTAATATCATCATCTATTCTAATATCATCATCTATTCTAATATCATCATCTATTCTAATATCATCATCTATTCTAATATTATCATCTATTCTAATATCATCATCTATTCTAATATTATCTATTCTAATATCATCATCTATTCTAATATCATCATCTATTCTAATATCATCATCTATTCTAATATCATCTATTCTAATATCATCATCTATTCTAATATTATCTATTCTAATATCATCATCTATTCTAATATCATCTATTCTAATATCATCATCTATTCTAACATTATCTATTCTAATATCATCATCTATTCTAATATTATCTATTCTAATATCATCATCTATTCTAATATCATCTATTCTAATATCATCATCTATTCTAATATCATCTATTCTAATATCATCTATTCTAATATCATCATCTATTCTAATATCATCATCTATTCTAATATCATCATCTATTCTAATATCATCTATTCTAATATTATCTATTCTAATATTATCATCTATTCTAATATAATCATCTATTCTAATATTATCATCTATTCTAATATCACCATCTATTCTAATATCATCATCTATTCTAATATCATCTATTCTAATATCATCATCTATTCTAATATCATCATCTATTCTAATATCATCTATTCTAATATCATCATCTATTCTAATATCATCATCTATTCTAATATCATCTATTCTAATATCATCATCTATTCTAATATCATCTATTCTAATATTATCATCTATTCTAATATCACCATCTATTCTAATATCATCATCTATTCTAATATCATCTATTCTAATATCATCATCTATTCTAATATCATCATCTATTCTAATATCATCTATTCTAATATCATCATCTATTCTAATATCATCATCTATTCTAATATCATCTATTCTAATATCATCATCTATTCTAATATCATCTATTCTAATATCATCATCTATTCTAATATCATCATCTATTCTAATATCATCATCTATTCTAATATCATCATCTATTCTAATATTATCATCTATTCTAATATCATCATCTATTCTAATATTATCTATTCTAATATCATCATCTATTCTAATATCATCATCTATTCTAATATCATCATCTATTCTAATATTATCTATTCTAATATCATCATCTATTCTAATATCACCATCTATTCTAATATCATCATCTATTCTAATATCATCATCTATTCTAATATCATCTATTCTAATATTATCATCTATTCTAATATCATCATCTATTCTAATATCATCATCTATTCTAATATTATCATCTATTCTAATATTATCATCTATTCTAATATCATCATCTATTCTAATATCATCATCTATTCTAATATTATCATCTATACTATTATCATCATCTATTTTAATATTATCATCTATTCTTATATCATCTATTCTTATATCATCTATTCTAATATCATCATCTATTCTAATATCATCTATTCTTATATCATCTATTCTAATATCATCATCTATTCTAATATTATCATCTATTCTAATATCATCTATTCTTATATCATCTATTCTAATATCATCTATTCTAATATCATCTATTCTAATATCATCATCTATTCTAATATCATCTATTCTTATATCATCTATTCTAATATCATCATCATCATCTATTCTAATATCATCATCTATTCTAATATCATCTATTCTAATATCATCTATTCTAATATCATCTATTCTAATATCATCATCTATTCTAATATCATCATCTATTCTAATATCATCATCTATTCTAATATCATCTATTCTAATATCATCATCTATTCTAATATCATCTATTCTAATACAATCAATCATCTATTCTAATATTATCATCTACTCTAATATTATCATCTATTCTAATATTATCATCTATTCTAATATCATCATCTATTCTAATATCATCTATTCTAATATCATCTATTCTAATATCATCATCTATTCTAATATCATCTATTCTAATATCATCATCTATTCTAATATCATCTATTCTAATATCATCTATTCTAATATCATCTATTCTAATATCATCATCTATTCTAATATCATCATCTATTCTAATATCATCATCTATTCTAATATCATCATCTATTCTAATATCATCTATTCTAATATCATCATCTATTCTAATATCATCATCTATTCTAATATTATCATCTATTCTAATATTACCATCTATTCTAATATCATCTATTCTAATATCATCTATTCTAATATCATCTATTCTAATATCATCATCTATTCTAATATCATCTATTCTAATATCATCATCTATTCTAATATCATCATCTATTATAATATAATCATCTATTCTAATATCATCCTCTATTTTAACATCATCCTCTATTCTAATATCATCATCTATTCTAATATCATCATCTATTCTTATATTATCATCTATTCTAATATCATCTATTCTAATATCATCATCTATTCTAATATCATCATCTATTCTAATATCATCATCTATTCTAATATAATCTAATATCATCATCTATTCTAATATCACCATCTATTCTAATATCATCATCTATTCTAATATCATCATCTATTCTAATATCATCATCTATTCTAATATCATCATCTATTCTAATATCATCATCTATTCTTATATCATCATCTATTCTAATATCATCATCTATTCTAATATCATCTATTCTAATATCATCATCTATTCTAATATCATCATCTATTCTAATATCATCTATTCTAATATCATCATCAATTCTAATATCATCATCTATTCTAAAATCATCATCTATTCTAATATCATCATCTATTCTAATATTATCATCTATTCTAATATTATCATCTATTCTAATATTATCATCTATTCTAATATTACCATCTATTCTAATATCATCTATTCTAATATCATCTATTCTAATGTTATCATCTATTCTAATATCATCATCTATTATAATATCATCATCTATTCTAATATCTTCTATTCTAATATCATCATCTATTCTAATATCATCATCTATTCTAATATCATCATCTATTCTAATATCATCTATTCTAATATCATCATCTATTCTAATATTACCATCTATTCTAATATTATCTATTCTAATGTTATCATCTATTCTAATATCATCATTTATTCTAATATTATCATCTATTCTAATATTATCATCTATTCTAATATTACCATCTATTCTAATATTACCATCTATTCTAATGTTATCATCTATTCTAATATTATCATCTATTCTAATATCATCATCTATTCTAATATCATCTATTCTAATATCATCTATTCTAATATCATCTATTCTAATATCATCTATTCTAATATCATCATCTATTCTAATATCATCTATTCTAATATTATCATCTATTCTAATATCATCTATTCTAATATCATCATCTATTCTAATATCATCATCTATTCTAATATCATCTATTCTAATATTATCATCTATTCTAATATCATCTATTCTAATATCATCATCTATTCTAATATCATCATCTATTCTAATATCATCATCTATTCTAATATCATCTATTCTAATATTATCTATTCTAATATTATCTATCATCTATTCTAATATCATCATCTATTCTAATATCATCATCTATTCTAATATCATCTATTCTAATATCATCATCTATTCTAATATCATCATCTATTCTAATATCATCATCTATTCTAATATCATCTATTCTAATATCATCTATTCTAATATCATCCATTCTAATATAATCATCTATTCTAATATCATCTATTCTAATATCATCATCTATTCTAATATCATCTATTCTAATATAATCATCTATTCTAATATCATCATCTATTCTAATATCATCTATTCTAATATAATCATCTATTCTAATATCATCATCTATTCTAATATCATCATCTATTCTAATATCATCATCTATTCTAATATCATCATCTATTCTAATATCATCTATTCTAATATTATCTATTCTAATATTATCATCTATTCTAATATCATCATCTATTCTAATATCATCATCTATTCTAATATCATCTATTCTAATATCATCATCTATTCTAATATCATCATCTATTCTAATACCATCTATTCTAATATCATCATCTATTCTAATATCATCATCTATTCTAATATCATCTATTCTAATATTATCATCTATTCTAATATTATCATCTATTCTAATATCATCATCTATTCTAATATCATCATCTATTCTAATATTATCATCTATTCTAATATTATCATCTATTCTAATATCATCATCTATTCTAATATCATCATTTATTCTAATATTATCATCTATACTATTATAATCATCTATACTATTATCATCATCTATTCTAATATCATCATCTATTCTAATATCATCTATTCTAATATCATCTATTCTTATATCATCTATTCTAATATCATCTATTCTTATATCATCTATTCTAATATCATCATCTATTCTAATATCATCTATTCTTATATCATCTATTCTAATATCATCATCTATTCTAATATTATCATCTATTCTAATATCATCTATTCTTATATCATCTATTCTAATATCATCTATTCTAATATCATCTATTCTAATATCATCATCTATTCTAATATCATCTATTCTAATATCATCATCATCATCTATTCTAATATCATCATCTATTCTAATATCATCTATTCTAATATCATCTATTCTAATATCATCTATTCTAATATCATCATCATCATCTATTCTAATATCATCATCTATTCTAATATCATCTATTCTAATATTATCATCTATTCTAATATCATCATCTATTCTAATATCACCATCTATTCTAATATCATCTATTCTAATATCATCTATTCTAATGTTATCATCTATTCTAATATCATCATCTATTATAATATAATCATCTATTATAATATAATCATCTATTCTAATATCATCCTCTATTCTAATATCATCTATTCTAATATTATGATCTATTCTAATATAATTATCTCTTCCAATATCATCATCTATTCTAATATTATCTATTCTAATATCATCATCTATTCTAATATCATCATCTATTCTAATATCTTCTATTCTAATATCATCATCATCATCTATTCTAATATCATCATCTATTCTAATATCATCTATTCTAATATCATCTATTCTTATATCATCTATTCTAATATCATCTATTCTTATATCATCTATTCTAATATCATCATCTATTCTAATATCATCTATTCTTATATCATCTATTCTAATATCATCATCTATTCTAATATTATCATCTATTCTAATATCATCTATTCTTATATCATCTATTCTAATATCATCTATTCTAATATCATCTATTCTAATATCATCATCTATTCTAATATCATCTATTCTAATATCATCATCATCATCTATTCTAATATCATCATCTATTCTAATATCATCTATTCTAATATCATCTATTCTAATATCATCTATTCTAATATCATCATCATCATCTATTCTAATATCATCATCTATTCTAATATCATCTATTCTAATATTATCATCTATTCTAATATCATCATCTATTCTAATATCACCATCTATTCTAATATCATCTATTCTAATATCATCTATTCTAATGTTATCATCTATTCTAATATCATCATCTATTATAATATAATCATCTATTATAATATAATCATCTATTCTAATATCATCCTCTATTCTAATATCATCTATTCTAATATTATGATCTATTCTAATATAATTATCTCTTCCAATATCATCATCTATTCTAATATTATCTATTCTAATATCATCATCTATTCTAATATCATCATCTATTCTAATATCTTCTATTCTAATATCATCATCTATTCTAATATCATCATCTATTCTAATATCATCATCTATTCTAATATCATCATCTATTCTAATATCATCATCTATTCTAATATCATCTATTCTAATATCATCATCTATTCTAACATCATCATCTATTCTAATATCATCATCTATTCTAATATTATCTATTCTAATATTATCTATTCTAATATCATCATCTATTCTAATATCATCTATTCTAATATCATCATCTATTCTAATGTTATCATCTATTCTAATATCATCATCTATTCTAATATCATCATCTATTCTAATATCATCATCTATTCTAATATCATCATCTATTCTAATATCATCATCTATTCTAATATCATCATCTATTCTAATATCATCATCTATTCTAATATCATCATCTATTCTAATATCATCTATTCTTATATCATCTATTCTAATATCATCATCTATTCTAATATTATCATCTATTCTAATATCATCTATTCTTATATCATCTATTCTAATATCATCTATTCTAATATCATCTATTCTAATATCATCATCTATTCTAATATCATCTATTCTAATATCATCATCATCATCTATTCTAATATCATCATCTATTCTAATATCATCTATTCTAATATCATCTATTCTAATATCATCTATTCTAATATCATCATCATCATCTATTCTAATATCATCATCTATTCTAATATCATCTATTCTAATATTATCATCTATTCTAATATCATCATCTATTCTAATATCACCATCTATTCTAATATCATCTATTCTAATATCATCTATTCTAATGTTATCATCTATTCTAATATCATCATCTATTATAATATAATCATCTATTATAATATAATCATCTATTCTAATATCATCCTCTATTCTAATATCATCTATTCTAATATTATGATCTATTCTAATATAATTATCTCTTCCAATATCATCATCTATTCTAATATTATCTATTCTAATATCATCATCTATTCTAATATCATCATCTATTCTAATATCTTCTATTCTAATATCATCATCTATTCTAATATCATCATCTATTCTAATATCATCATCTATTCTAATATCATCATCTATTCTAATATCATCATCTATTCTAATATCATCTATTCTAATATCATCATCTATTCTAACATCATCATCTATTCTAATATCATCATCTATTCTAATATTATCTATTCTAATATTATCTATTCTAATATCATCATCTATTCTAATATCATCTATTCTAATATCATCATCTATTCTAATGTTATCATCTATTCTAATATCATCATCTATTCTAATATCATCATCTATTCTAATATCATCATCTATTCTAATATCATCATCTATTCTAATATCATCATCTATTCTAATATCATCATCTATTCTAATATCATCATCTATTCTAATATCATCATCTATTCTAATATCATCATCTATTCTAATATCATCATCTATTCTAATATCATCATCTATTCTTATATCATCATCTATTCTAATATCATCTATTCTAATATAAACATCTATTCTAATATCATCATCTATTCTAATATCATCATCTATTCTAATATCATCATCTATTCTAATATCATCTATTCTAATATCATCATCTATTCTAATATCATCATTTATTCTAATATCATCATCTATTCTAAT
Organism: Hyla sarda; assembly: GCF_029499605.1. NCBI lineage: Eukaryota > Metazoa > Chordata > Amphibia > Anura > Hylidae > Hyla > Hyla sarda. The sequence continues at coordinate 3,448,335 of NC_079189.1, read as the reverse complement.
ATCATCTATTCTAATATCATCTATTCTAATATTACCATCTATTCTAATATCATCATCTATTCTAATATCATCTATTCTAATATCATCATCTATTCTAATATCATCTATTCTAATATCATCATCTATTCTGATATAATCATCTATTCTAATATAATCTATTCTAATATCATCTATTCTAATATCATCTATTCTAATATCATCATCTATTCTAATATCATCTATTCTAATATTATCATCTATTCTAATATTATCATCTATTCTAATATCATCATCTATTCTAATATCATCATCTATTCTAATATCATCTATTCTAATATCATCATCTATTCGAATATCATCATCTATTCTAATATCATCTATTCTAATATCATCATCTATTTGAATATCATCATCTATTCTAATATCATCTATTCTAATATCATCATCTATTCGAATATCATCTATTCTAATATTATCATCTATTCTAATATCATCTATTCTAATATAATCATCTATTCTAATATAATCATGTATTCTAACATAATCATCTATTCAAATATCATCTATTCTAAAATAATCATCTATTCTAATATCATCTATTCTAATATCATCATCTATTCTAATATAATCATCTATTCTAATATCATCATCTATTCTAATATAATCATCTATTCTAATATAATCATCTATTCTAATATAATCATCTATTCTAATATCATCATTTATTCTAATATCATCATCTATTCTAATATCATCATCTATTCTAATATCATCATCTATTCTAATATCATCATCTATTCTAATATTATCTATTCTAATATTATCATCTATTCTAATATAATCATCTATTCTAATATAATCATCTATTCTAATATAATCATCTATTCTAATATCATCATCTATTCTAATATCATCATCTATTCTAATATCATCATCTATTCTAATATCATCATCTATTCTAATATCATCTATTCTAATATCATCATCTATTCTAATATCATCATCTATTCTAATATCATCATCTATTCTAATATCATCATCTATTCTAATATTATCTATTCTAATATTATCATCTATTCTAATATAATCATCTATTCTAATATAATCATCTATTCTAATATCATCATCTATTCTAATATCATCATCTATTCTAATATCATCATCTATTCTAATATCATCTATTCTAATATTATCATCTATTCTAATATTATCATCTATTCTAATATCATCTATTCTAATATCATCTATTCTAATATCATCTATTCTAATATCATCTATTCTAATATCATCTATTCTAATATCATCTATTCTAATATTATCATCTATTCTTATATCATCATCTATTCTTATATCATCATCTATTCTAATATCATCATCTATTCTAATATCATCTATTCTAATATCATCATCTATTCTAATATCATCATCTATTCTAATATCATCATCTATTCTAATATCATCATCTATTCTAATATCATCTATTCTAATATTATCATCTATTCTAATATTATCATCTATTCTAATATCATCTATTCTAATATCATCTATTCTAATATCATCATCTATTCTAATATCATCTATTCTAATATCATCTATTCTAATATTATCATCTATTCTAATATCATCTATTCTAATATCATCTATTCTAACATCATCTATTCTAATATCATCTATTCTAATATCATCTATTCTAATATAATCATCTATTCTAATATTATCATCTATTCTAATATCATCTATTCTAATATCATCTATTCTAATATCATCTATTCTAATATCATCTATTCTAATATTATCATCTATTCTAATATCATCTATTCTAATATAATCATCTATTCTAATATCATCATGTATTCTAATATCATCTATTCTAATATAATCATCTATTCTAATATAATCTATTCTAATATAATCATCTATTCTAATATCATCTATTCTAATATCATCTATTCTAATATCATCATTTATTCTAATATAATCATCTATTCTAATATCATCTATTCTAATATCATCTATTCTAATATTATCATCTATTCTAATATTATCATCTATTTTAATATTATCATCTATGTTGATGGGATATGATGTCCTTGGATATTGACTTGGTTTATTGATACTAAAATTAATAAACAAATTACCGTATATACTCGAGTATAAGCCGACCCGAATATAAGCCGAGGCCCCTAATTTCACCCCAAAAACCCAGGAAAAGTTATTGACTCGACTATAAGCCTAGGGTGAGAAATACATCCTCCCCCCATGTCATCATCCAGATCCCCTGTCATCATCACTGTCATTATCACCCTCGTCATCATTATCCTGTCATCATCACCCCCGTCATCATCCACCCCCGTCATCATCCACCCCCCCTTCATCATCACCGCCTGTCAATCCCTTCAGTGGTCTTCAACCTGCGGACCTCCAGATGTTGCAAAACTACAACTCCCAGCATGCCCGGACAGCCATCGGCGCACAGGGACGTCCGTGTGCAGCAGATGTCCCTGCGCATGAACGTCCCTGTGCGTCGTCGTCAAGGCAACGTCACTAGGCCGGGGCCGGCCCGGAGAAGAGGGCCTCCGGGTGAAAATGGACAGACCGGAGAGACTAACCCTCCCCACTTTAAGTCCACAGAGTATCGGTATCGGCCCTAAAAAATCGATATCGGTCGATCCCTAGTTATAAGTGATTGGATGGGAGACCTGCCCTGTAGACATATTGATATACTGATAGGTTCACATGATAAATGGTCAATCTCATTGGGTGGATTAGTAACACCCCTCCCCCATGATGTCACAACTGGAGGTTTTAAAACCAGGGCTCCAGTCCTGCTGGAACGTGTGGGAACTTACTGCACTATTTCCACAGCTAGAACACTGTTCCCAATAGCAGGACCAGCCCTACAGTGGAAATCTTGGGTGAGTTCCTCCACTTTTTTCAAGGACTTGACCCCTGTTTAAAACCCATTGTCCGACGTTCTCATGCTCAGTGCCCATCTACTTCCTGACAAAGAAACTGGTGCGGTGAAACATGAGGGGGAGGGGAGCGAGTGTTAGTGGTTTAATACATGTGCTTCTACTCCTACTGGTTTATCTGTGTAACTGCAGACACATAAAATTATTGCTGTAATAAGAGGAGGTCAGGTGACCAAGTGCAATATTATCCACTATGTAGGATTAGACAGTAGATTTACATGAAGTTTACATTAGTGTCTGCACTGTCAAAAAAGAATCCATACACGTTTCCTTGGTGCTGTTGAAATTTAGGGTCTGTATTGCATTTCCAAAAGGTAACCTATAGGTTGTAAATTATTAATTACCACCATACACTGGTCTTACTTTTTAAGTGTTGTCAGATGCAATTTAGATGTCTCCCCTCCCCAAACCATTACACCTCCTACACTACAGGACTGTTCACACGTGACAAGAAGGGCTCATCCATTCATGCTGCTTGTGACAAATTATGTATTATATAATGGAGGGGTGAGCCACCAGGGGGAGCTATATAAGGGAAGGCTAAGCCACCAGGGGGAGCTATGTAAGGGAAGGCTGAGCCACCAGGGGGAGCTATGTAAGGGAAGCTGAGCCACCAGGGGGAGCTATGTAAGGGAAGGCTAAGCCACCAGGGGGAGCTATGTAAGGGAAGGCTGAGCCACCAGGGGGAGCTATGTAAGGGAAGGCTGAGCAACATAGGGGATCTATGTAAGGAAAGGATGAGCCACCAGGGGGAGCTATGTAAGGGAAGGCAGAGCCACCAGGAGAAGCTATTTAAGGGAAGGCTGAGTCACCAGGGGGAGCTATGTAAGGGAAGGCTGAGACACCAGGGGGAGCCATGTCAGGGAAGGCTGAGCCACCAGGGGGAGCTATGTCAGGAAAGGCTGAGCCACCAGGGGAAGCTATGTAAGGGAAGGCTGAGCCACCAGATGGAGCCATGTAAGGGAAGGCTGAGCCACCAGGGGGAGCTATGTAAGGGAAGGTGATCCACCAGGGGGAGCTATGTAAGGGAAGGCTGAGCCACCAGATGGAGCCATGTAAGGGAAGGCTGAGCCACCAGGGGGAGCTATGTAAGGGAAGGCTGAGACACCAGTGGGAGCCATGTCAGGGAAGGCTGAGCCACCAGGGGGAGCTATGTCAGGAAAGGCTGAGCCACCAGGGGGAGCTATGTCAGGAAAGGATGAGCCACCAGGGGAAGCTATGTAAGGGAAGGCTGAGCCACCAGATGGAGCCATGTAAGGGAAGGCTGAGCCACCAGGGGGAGCTATGTAAGGGAAGGTGATCCACCAGGGGGAGCTATGTAAGGGAAGGCTGAGCCACCAGATGGACCCATGTAAGGGAAGGCTGAGCCAACAGGGGGAGCTATGTAAGGGAAGGTGATCCACCAGGGGGAGCTATGTAAGGGAAGGATGAGCCACCAGATGGAGCCATGTAAGGGAAGGCTGAGCCACCAGGGGGAGCTATGTAAGGGAAGGCTGAGCCACCAGATGGAGCCATGTAAGGGAAGGCTGAGCCTCCAGGGGGAGCTATGTCAGGAAAAGCTGAGCCACCAGGGGGAGATATGTAAGGGAAGGCTGAGCCTTCCCTTACATGTAAGGGAAGGCTGAGCCACCAGAGGGAGCCATGTAAGGGAAGGCAGAGCCACAAGGGGGAGTATTGTAAGGAAAGGATGAGCCAAGAAGGGGAGCTATGTAAGGGAAGGCAGAGCCTCCAGGGGGAGCTATGTAAGGGAAGGCGGAGCCACCAGAGGGAGCCATGTAAGGGAAGGCTGAGCCACCAGGGGGAGCTATGTAAGAGAAGGTGATCCACAAGGGGGAGCTATGTAAGGGAAGGGAGAGCTACCAGGGGGAGCTCTGTAAGGGAAGGCAGAGCCACCAGGGGGAGCTATGTAAGGGAAGGCTGAGCAACATAGGGGGAGCTATGTAAGGGAACGCTGAGCCATCAGGGAGATCTATGTAAGGAAAGGATGAGCCACCAGGGGGAGCTATGTAAGGGAAGGCAGAGCCACAAGGGGGAGCCATGTAAGGAAAGGATGAGCCACCAAGGGGAGCTATGTAAGGGAAGGCCGAGCCACCAGGTGGAGCTATGTAAGGAAAGGATGAGCCAACAAGGGGAGCTATGTAAGGGAAGGCAGAGCCACCAGAGGGAGCCATGTAAGGGAAGGCTGAGCCACCAGGGGGAGCTATGTAAGGGAAGGTGATCCACAAGGGGGAGCTATGTAAGGGAAGGGAGAGCTACCAGGGGGAGCTCTGTAAGGGAGGGCAGAGCCACCAGGGGGAGCTCTGTAAGGGAAAGCGGAGCCACCAGAGGGAGCCATGTAAGGGAAGGCTGAGCCATCAGAGGGAGCTATGCAAGGGAAGGCTGAGCCACCAGGAGGAACTATGTATTGGAAGGCTGAGCCACCAGGGGGAGCTATGTAAGGGAAGGCTAAGCCACCAGGGGGAGCTATGTAAGGGAAGGCTGAGCCACCAGGGGGAGCTATGTAAGGGAAGGCTGAGCAACATAGGGGATCTATGTAAGGAAAGGATGAGCCACCAGGGGGAGCTATGTAAGGGAAGGCAGAGCCACCAGGAGAAGCTATTTAAGGGAAGGCTGAGTCACCAGGGGGAGCTATGTAAGGAAAGGCTGAGACACCAGGGGGAGCCATGTCAGGGAAGGCTGAGCCACCAGGGGGAGCTATGTCAGGAAAGGCTGAGCCACCAGGGGGAGCTATGTCAGGAAAGGCTGAGCCACCAGGGGAAGCTATGTAAGGGAAGGCTGAGCCACCAGATGGAGCCATGTAAGGGAAGGCTGAGCCACCAGGGGGAGCTATGTAAGGGAAGGCGATCCACCAGGGGGAGCTATGTAAGGGAAGGCTGAGCCACCAGGGGGAGCTATGTAAGGGAAGGCTGAGCAACATAGGGGATCTATGTAAGGAAAGGATGAGCCACCAGGGGGAGCTATGTAAGGGAAGGCAGAGCCACCAGGAGAAGCTATTTAAGGGAAGGCTGAGTCACCAGGGGGAGCTATGTAAGGAAAGGCTGAGACACCAGGGGGAGCCATGTCAGGGAAGGCTGAGCCACCAGGGGGAGCTATGTCAGGAAAGGCTGAGCCACCAGGGGGAGCTATGTCAGGAAAGGCTGAGCCACCAGGGGAAGCTATGTAAGGGAAGGCTGAGCCACCAGATGGAGCCATGTAAGGGAAGGCTGAGCCACCAGGGGGAGCTCTGTAAGGGAAAGCGGAGCCACCAGAGGGAGCCATGTAAGGGAAGGCTGAGCCATCAGAGGGAGCTATGCAAGGGAAGGCTGAGCCACCAGGAGGAACTATGTATTGGAAGGCTGAGCCACCAGGGGGAGCTATGTAAGGGAAGGCTAAGCCACCAGGGGGAGCTATGTAAGGGAAGGCTGAGCCACCAGGGGGAGCTATGTAAGGGAAGGCTGAGCAACATAGGGGATCTATGTAAGGAAAGGATGAGCCACCAGGGGGAGCTATGTAAGGGAAGGCAGAGCCACCAGGAGAAGCTATTTAAGGGAAGGCTGAGTCACCAGGGGGAGCTATGTAAGGAAAGGCTGAGACACCAGGGGGAGCCATGTCAGGGAAGGCTGAGCCACCAGGGGGAGCTATGTCAGGAAAGGCTGAGCCACCAGGGGGAGCTATGTCAGGAAAGGCTGAGCCACCAGGGGAAGCTATGTAAGGGAAGGCTGAGCCACCAGATGGAGCCATGTAAGGGAAGGCTGAGCCACCAGGGGGAGCTATGTAAGGGAAGGCGATCCACCAGGGGGAGCTATGTAAGGGAAGGCTGAGCCACCAGATGGAGCCATGTAAGGGAAGGCTGAGCCACCAGGGGGAGCTATGTAAGGGAAGGCTGAGACACCAGGGGGAGCCATGTCAGGGAAGGCTGAGCCACCAGGGGGAGCTATGTCAGGAAAGGCTGAGCCACCAGGGGGAGCTATGTCAGGAAAGGATGAGCCACCAGGGGAAGCTATGTAAGGGAAGGCTGAGCCACCAGATGGAGCCATGTAAGGGAAGGCTGAGCCACCAGGGGGAGCTATGTAAGAGAAGGTGATCCACCAGGGGGAGCTATGTAAGGGAAGGCTGAGCCACTAGATGGAGCCATGTAAGGGAAGGCTGAGCCAACAGGGGGAGCTATGTAAGGGAAGGTGATCCACAAGGGGGAGCTATGTAAGGGAAGGCTGAGCCACCAGATGGAGCAATGTAGGGGAAGGCTGAGCCACCAGGGGGAGCTATGTAAGGGAAGGTGATCCACCAGGGGGAGCTATGTAAGGGAAGGCTGAGACACCAGATGGAGCTATGTAAGGGAAGGCTGAGCCACCAGGGGGAGCTAAGTAAGGGAAGGCTGAGCCACCAGATGGAGCCATGTAAGGGAAGGCTGAGCCTCCAGGGGGAGCTATGTCAGGAAAAGCTGAGCCACCTGGGGGAGATATGTAAGGGAAGGCTGAGCCACCAGAGGGAGCCATGTAAGGGAAGGCAGAGCCACAAGGGGGAGTATTGTAAGGAAAGGATGAGCCAACAAGGGGAGCTATGTAAGGGAAGGCAGAGCCTCCAGGGGGAGCCATGTAAGGGAAGGCGGAGCCACCAGAGGGAGCCATGTAAGGGAAGGCTGATCCACCAGGGGGAGCTATGTAAGAGAAGGTGATCCACAAGGGGGAGCTATGTAAGGGAAGGGAGAGCTACCAGGGGGAGCTCTGTAAGGGAAGGCAGAGCCACCAGGGGGAGCTATGTAAGGGAAGGCTGAGCAACATAGGGGGAGCTATGTAAGGGAACGTTGAGCCATCAGGGAGATCTATGTAAGGAAAGGATGAGCCACCAGGGGGAGCTATGTAAGGGAAGGCAGAGTCACGAGGGAAGCTATGTAAGGGAAGGCAGAGCCACAAGGGGGAGCCATGTAAGGAAAGGATGAGCCACCAAGGGGAGCTATGTAAGGGAAGGCCGAGCCACCAGGTGGAGCTATGTAAGGAACGGATGAGCCAACAAGGGGAGCTATGTAAGGGAAGGCAGAGCCTCCAGGGGGAGCTATGTGGGGAAGGCGGAGCCACCAGAGGGAGCCATGTAAGGGAAGGCTGAGCCACCAGGGGGAGCTATGTAAGGGAAGGTGATCCACAAGGGGGAGCTATGTAAGGGAAGGGAGAGCTACCAGGGGGAGCTCTGTAAGGGAGGGCAGAGCCACCAGGGGGAGCTCTGTAAGGGAAAGCAGAGCTACCAGAGGGAGCCATGTAAGGGAAGGCTGAGCCATCAGAGGGAGCTATGCAAGGGAAGGCTGAGCCACCAGGAGGAACTATGTATTGGAAGGCTGAGCCACCAGGGGGTGCTATGTTAGGGAAAGCTGAGCCACCAGGGGGAGCTATGTAAGGGAAGGCTAAGCCACCAGGGGGAGCTATGTAAGGGAAGGCTGAGCCACCAGGGGGAGCTATGTAAGGGAAGGCTGAGCAACATAGGGGATCTATGTAAGGAAAGGATGAGCCACCAGGGGGAGCTATGTAAGGGAAGGCAGAGCCACCAGGAGAAGCTATTTAAGGGAAGGCTGAGTCACCAGGGGGAGCTATGTAAGGAAAGGCTGAGACACCAGGGGGAGCCATGTCAGGGAAGGCTGAGCCACCAGGGGGAGCTATGTCAGGAAAGGCTGAGCCACCAGGGGGAGCTATGTCAGGAAAGGTTGAGCCACCAGATGGAGCCATGTAAGGGAAGGCTGAGCCACCAGGGGGAGCTATGTAAGGGAAGGTGATCCACCAGGGGGAGCTATGTAAGGGAAGGCTGAGCCACCAGATGGAGCCATGTAAGGGAAGGCTGAGCCACCAGGGGGAGCTATGTAAGGGAAGGCTGAGACACCAGTGGGAGCCATGTCAGGGAAGGCTGAGCCACCAGGGGGAGCTATGTCAGGAAAGGCTGAGCCACCAGGGGGAGCTATGTCAGGAAAGGATGAGCCACCAGGGGAAGCTATGTAAGGGAAGGCTGAGCCACCAGATGGAGCCATGTAAGGGAAGGCTGAGCCACCAGGGGGAGCTATGTAAGGGAAGGTGATCCACCAGGGGGAGCTATGTAAGGGAAGGCTGAGCCACCAGATGGACCCATGTAAGGGAAGGCTGAGCCAACAGGGGGAGCTATGTAAGGGAAGGTGATCCACCAGGGGGAGCTATGTAAGGGAAGGATGAGCCACCAGATGGAGCCATGTAAGGGAAGGCTGAGCCACCAGGGGGAGCTATGTAAGGGAAGGCTGAGCCACCAGATGGAGCCATGTAAGGGAAGGCTGAGCCTCCAGGGGGAGCTATGTCAGGAAAAGCTGAGCCACCAGGGGGAGATATGTAAGGGAAGGCTGAGCCTTCCCTTACATGTAAGGGAAGGCTGAGCCACCAGAGGGAGCCATGTAAGGGAAGGCAGAGCCACAAGGGGGAGTATTGTAAGGAAAGGATGAGCCAAGAAGGGGAGCTATGTAAGGGAAGGCAGAGCCTCCAGGGGGAGCTATGTAAGGGAAGGCGGAGCCACCAGAGGGAGCCATGTAAGGGAAGGCTGAGCCACCAGGGGGAGCTATGTAAGAGAAGGTGATCCACAAGGGGGAGCTATGTAAGGGAAGGGAGAGCTACCAGGGGGAGCTCTGTAAGGGAAGGCAGAGCCACCAGGGGGAGCTATGTAAGGGAAGGCTGAGCAACATAGGGGGAGCTATGTAAGGGAACGCTGAGCCATCAGGGAGATCTATGTAAGGAAAGGATGAGCCACCAGGGGGAGCTATGTAAGGGAAGGCAGAGCCACAAGGGGGAGCCATGTAAGGAAAGGATGAGCCACCAAGGGGAGCTATGTAAGGGAAGGCCGAGCCACCAGGTGGAGCTATGTAAGGAAAGGATGAGCCAACAAGGGGAGCTATGTAAGGGAAGGCAGAGCCACCAGAGGGAGCCATGTAAGGGAAGGCTGAGCCACCAGGGGGAGCTATGTAAGGGAAGGTGATCCACAAGGGGGAGCTATGTAAGGGAAGGGAGAGCTACCAGGGGGAGCTCTGTAAGGGAGGGCAGAGCCACCAGGGGGAGCTCTGTAAGGGAAAGCGGAGCCACCAGAGGGAGCCATGTAAGGGAAGGCTGAGCCATCAGAGGGAGCTATGCAAGGGAAGGCTGAGCCACCAGGAGGAACTATGTATTGGAAGGCTGAGCCACCAGGGGGAGCTATGTAAGGGAAGGCTAAGCCACCAGGGGGAGCTATGTAAGGGAAGGCTGAGCCACCAGGGGGAGCTATGTAAGGGAAGGCTGAGCAACATAGGGGATCTATGTAAGGAAAGGATGAGCCACCAGGGGGAGCTATGTAAGGGAAGGCAGAGCCACCAGGAGAAGCTATTTAAGGGAAGGCTGAGTCACCAGGGGGAGCTATGTAAGGAAAGGCTGAGACACCAGGGGGAGCCATGTCAGGGAAGGCTGAGCCACCAGGGGGAGCTATGTCAGGAAAGGCTGAGCCACCAGGGGGAGCTATGTCAGGAAAGGCTGAGCCACCAGGGGAAGCTATGTAAGGGAAGGCTGAGCCACCAGATGGAGCCATGTAAGGGAAGGCTGAGCCACCAGGGGGAGCTATGTAAGGGAAGGCGATCCACCAGGGGGAGCTATGTAAGGGAAGGCTGAGACACCAGATGGAGCCATGTAAGGGAAGGCTGAGCCACCAGGGGGAGCTATGTAAGGGAAGGCTGAGACACCAGGGGGAGCCATGTCAGGGAAGGCTGAGCCACCAGGGGGAGCTATGTCAGGAAAGGCTGAGCCACCAGGGGGAGCTATGTCAGGAAAGGATGAGCCACCAGGGGAAGCTATGTAAGGGAAGGCTGAGCCACCAGATGGAGCCATGTAAGGGAAGGCTGAGCCACCAGGGGGAGCTATGTAAGAGAAGGTGATCCACCAGGGGGAGCTATGTAAGGGAAGGCTGAGCCACTAGATGGAGCCATGTAAGGGAAGGCTGAGCCAACAGGGGGAGCTATGTAAGGGAAGGTGATCCACAAGGGGGAGCTATGTAAGGGAAGGCTGAGCCACCAGATGGAGCAATGTAGGGGAAGGCTGAGCCACCAGGGGGAGCTATGTAAGGGAAGGTGATCCACCAGGGGGAGCTATGTAAGGGAAGGCTGAGACACCAGATGGAGCTATGTAAGGGAAGGCTGAGCCACCAGGGGGAGCTAAGTAAGGGAAGGCTGAGCCACCAGATGGAGCCATGTAAGGGAAGGCTGAGCCTCCAGGGGGAGCTATGTCAGGAAAAGCTGAGCCACCTGGGGGAGATATGTAAGGGAAGGCTGAGCCACCAGAGGGAGCCATGTAAGGGAAGGCAGAGCCACAAGGGGGAGTATTGTAAGGAAAGGATGAGCCAACAAGGGGAGCTATGTAAGGGAAGGCAGAGCCTCCAGGGGGAGCCATGTAAGGGAAGGCGGAGCCACCAGAGGGAGCCATGTAAGGGAAGGCTGATCCACCAGGGGGAGCTATGTAAGAGAAGGTGATCCACAAGGGGGAGCTATGTAAGGGAAGGGAGAGCTACCAGGGGGAGCTCTGTAAGGGAAGGCAGAGCCACCAGGGGGAGCTATGTAAGGGAAGGCTGAGCAACATAGGGGGAGCTATGTAAGGGAACGTTGAGCCATCAGGGAGATCTATGTAAGGAAAGGATGAGCCACCAGGGGGAGCTATGTAAGGGAAGGCAGAGTCACGAGGGAAGCTATGTAAGGGAAGGCAGAGCCACAAGGGGGAGCCATGTAAGGAAAGGATGAGCCACCAAGGGGAGCTATGTAAGGGAAGGCCGAGCCACCAGGTGGAGCTATGTAAGGAACGGATGAGCCAACAAGGGGAGCTATGTAAGGGAAGGCAGAGCCTCCAGGGGGAGCTATGTGGGGAAGGCGGAGCCACCAGAGGGAGCCATGTAAGGGAAGGCTGAGCCACCAGGGGGAGCTATGTAAGGGAAGGTGATCCACAAGGGGGAGCTATGTAAGGGAAGGGAGAGCTACCAGGGGGAGCTCTGTAAGGGAGGGCAGAGCCACCAGGGGGAGCTCTGTAAGGGAAAGCGGAGCCACCAGAGGGAGCCATGTAAGGGAAGGCTGAGCCATCAGAGGGAGCTATGCAAGGGAAGGCTGAGCCACCAGGAGGAACTATGTATTGGAAGGCTGAGCCACCAGGGGGTGCTATGTTAGGGAAAGCTGAGCCACCAGGGGGAGCTATGTAAGGGAAGGCTAAGCCACCAGGGGGAGCTATGTAAGGGAAGGCTGAGCCACCAGGGGGAGCTATGTAAGGGAAGGCTGAGCAACATAGGGGATCTATGTAAGGAAAGGATGAGCCACCAGGGGGAGCTATGTAAGGGAAGGCAGAGCCACCAGGAGAAGCTATTTAAGGGAAGGCTGAGTCACCAGGGGGAGCTATGTAAGGAAAGGCTGAGACACCAGGGGGAGCCATGTCAGGGAAGGCTGAGCCACCAGGGGGAGCTATGTCAGGAAAGGCTGAGCCACCAGGGGGAGCTATGTCAGGAAAGGTTGAGCCACCAGGGGAAGCTATGTAAGGGAAGGCTGAGCCACCAGATGGAGCCATGTAAGGGAAGGCTGAGCCACCAGGGGGAGCTATGTAAGGGAAGGCGATCCACCAGGGGGAGCTATGTAAGGGAAGGCTGAGCCACCAGATGGAGCCATGTAAGGGAAGGCTGAGCCACCAGGGGGAGCTATGTAAGGGAAGGCTGAGACACCAGGGGGAGCCATGTCAGGGAAGGCTGAGCCACCAGGGGGAGCTATGTCAGGAAAGGCTGAGCCACCAGGGGGAGCTATGTCAGGAAAGGATGAGCCACCAGGGGAAGCTATGTAAGGGAAAGCTGAGCCACCAGGGGGAGCTATGTAAGGAAAGGATGAGCCACCAGGGGGAGCTATGTAAGGGAAGGCAGAGCCACGAGGGGGAGCCATGTAAGGAAAGGCAGAGCCACCAAGGGGAGCTATGTAAGGGAAGGCAGAGCCACAAGGGGGAGCCATGTAAGGAAAGGCTGAGCCACCAAGGGGAGCTATGTAAGGGAAGACCGAGCCACCATGGGGAGCTATGTAAGGGAAGGCTGAGTCACAAGGGGAAGCTATGTAAGGGAAGGCTGAGCCACCAGAGGGAGCCATGTAAGGGAAGGCTGAGCAACCAGGGGGAGCTATGTAAGGGAAGTCTGAGCCACCAGAGGGAGCTATGTAAGGGAAGCCTGAGCCACCAGGGGGAGCTATGTAAGGAAAGGATGAGCCACCAGGGGGAGTTATGTAAGGGAAGGCCGAGCAACCAGGGAGAGCTATGTAAGGGAAGGCCGAGCAACAAGGTAGGGCTATGTAAGGGAAGGTGAGCCACCAGGGGGAGCTATGTAAGGGAAGGTAGAGCTACCAGAGGGAGCTATGTGAGGGGAGGCTGAGCCACCAGGGGGAGCTATGTAAGGGAAGGCCGAGCCACCAGGAGGAGCTATGTAAGTGAAGGCTGAGACACCAGGGGAGCTATGTAAGGGGAGACTGAGCCACAATGGGGAAGCGATGTAAGGAAAGGCTGAGCCACCAGGGGGAGCTATGTAAGGGAAGGCTGAGCCACCAAGGGGAGCTATGTAAGGAAAGGATGAGCCACCAAGGGGAGCTATGTAAGGGAAGGCTGAGCAACCAGGGGGAGCTATGAAGGGAAAGCCGGGCAACCAGGGAGAGATATGTAAGGGAAGGTAGAGCTACCAGAGGGAGCTATGTAAGGGAAGGCTGAGCCACCAGGGGGAGATATGTAAGGGAAAGCCGAGCCTCCAGGGGGAGCTATGTAAGGGAAGGCCGAGCCACCAGGGGGAGCTATGTAAGGGAAGGCCGAGCCACCAGGGGGAGCTATGTAAGGGGAGACTGAGCCACCAGGGGGAGCGATGTAAGGAAAGGCTGAGCCACCAGGGGGAGCTATGTAAGGGAAGACTGAGCAACCAGGGGGAGCTATGTAAGGGAAGGCCGAGCAACAAGGGAGGGCTATGTAAGGGAAGGCTGAGCCACCAGGGGGAGCTATGTGAGGGGAGGCTGAGCCACCAGAGGGAGCTATGTAAGGGAAGGCCACGCCTCCAGGGGGAGCTATGTATGGGAAGGCTGAGCAACCAGGGGGGGGAGCTATGTAAGGGAAGGCTGAGCAACCAGGGGGAGCTATGTAAGGAAAGGATGAGCCACCAGGGGGAGCTGTGTAAGGGAAGGCTGAGCAACCAGGGGGAGCTATGTAAGGGAAGGCTAAGCAACCAGGGGGAGCTAAGTAAGGAAAGGATGAGCCACCAGGGGGAGCTATGTAAGGAAAGCATGAGCCACCAGGGGGAGCTATGTAAGGGAAGGCCGAGCTACCAGGGGGAGCTATGTAAGAGAAGGCTGAAACACCAGAGGGAGCTATGTAAGGGAAGGATGAGCCACCAGGGGGAGCTATGTAAGGGAAGGCTGAGCCACCAGGGGGAGCTATGTAAGGGAAGACTGAGCAACCAGGGGGAGCTATGTAAGGGAAGGCCGAGCAACAAGGGAGGGCTATGTAAGGGAAGGCTGAGCCACCAGGGGGAGCTATGTGAGGGGAGGCTGAGCCACCAGAGGGAGCTATGTAAGGGAAGGCCACGCCTCCAGGGGGAGCTATGTATGGGAAGGCTGAGCAACCAGGGGGGGGAGCTATGTAAGGGAAGGCTGAGCAACCAGGGGGAGCTATGTAAGGAAAGGATGAGCCACCAGGGGGAGCTGTGTAAGGGAAGGCTGAGCAACCAGGGGGAGCTATGTAAGGGAAGGCTAAGCAACCAGGGGGAGCTAAGTAAGGAAAGGATGAGCCACCAGGGGGAGCTATGTAAGGAAAGCATGAGCCACCAGGGGGAGCTATGTAAGGGAAGGCCGAGCTACCAGGGGGAGCTATGTAAGAGAAGGCTGAAACACCAGAGGGAGCTATGTAAGGGAAGGATGAGCCACCAGGGGGAGCTATGTAAGGGAAGGCTGAGCAACCCAGGGGGAGCTATGTAAGGAAATGATGAGCCGCCAGGGGGAGCTATGTAAGGGAAGGCTGATCCACCAGGTGGAGCTATGTAAGGGGAGTCAGAGCCACCAGGGGGAGCTATGTAAGGGAAGGCAGAGCCACCAGGGGGAGCTATGTAAGGAAAGGCTGAGCCACCAGGGGGAGCTATGTAAGGGAAGGCAGAGATACCAGGGGGAGCTATGCAAGGGAAGGCTGAGCCACCAGGGGGAGCTATGTAAGGGAAGGCTGAGCCACCAGGGGGAGCTATGTAAGGGAAGGCCGAGCCCCCAGGGGGAGCTATGTAAGGGAAGGCTGAGCCACCAGGGGGAGCAATGTAAGGGAAGGCTGAGCCACCAGGGGGAGCTATGTAAGGGAAGGCTGAGCCACCAAGGGGAGCTATGTAAGGGAAGACTGAGCAACCAGGGGGAGCTATGTAAGGGAAGGCCGAGCAACAAGGGAGGGCTATGTAAGGGAAGGCTGAGCCACCAGGGGGAGCTATGTGAGGGGAGGCTGAGCCACCAGAGGGAGCTATGTAAGGGAAGGCCACGCCTCCAGGGGGAGCTATGTAAGGGAAGGCTGAGCAACCAGGGGGGGGAGCTATGTAAGGGAAGGCTGAGCAACCAGGGGGAGCTATGTAAGGAAAGGATGAGCCACCAGGGGGAGCTGTGTAAGGGAAGGCTGAGCAACCAGGGGGAGCTATGTAAGGGAAGGCTAAGCAACCAGGGGGAGCTAAGTAAGGAAAGGATGAGCCACCAGGGGGAGCTATGTAAGGAAAGCATGAGCCACCAGGGGAAGCTATGTAAGGGAAGGCCGAGCTACCAGGGGGAGCTATGTAAGAGAAGGCTGAAACACCAGAGGGAGCTATGTAAGGGAAGGATGAGCCACCAGGGGGAGCTATGTAAGGGAAGGGTGAGCAACCCAGGGGGAGCTATGTAAGGAAATGATGAGCCGCCAGGGGGAGCTATGTAAGGGAAGGCTGATCCACCAGGTGGAGCTATGTAAGGGGAGTCAGAGCCACCAGGGGGAGCTATGTAAGGGAAGGCAGAGCCACCAGGGGGAGCTATGTAAGGAAAGGCTGAGCCACCAGGGGGAGCTAGGTAAGGTAAGGCAGAGATACCAGGGGGAGCTATGCAAGGGAAGGCTGAGCCACCAGGGGGGGGAGCTATGTAAGGGAAGGCTGAGCCACCAGGGGGAGCTATGTAAGGGAAGGCCGAGCCCCCAGGGGGAGCTATGTAAGGGAAGGCTGAGCCACCAGGGGGAGCAATGTAAGGGAAGGCTGAGCCACCAGGGGGAGCTATGTAAGGGAAGGCTGAGCCACCAAGGGGAGCTATGTAAGGAAAGGATGAGCCACCAAGGGGAGCTATGTAAGGGAAGGCTGAGCAACCAGGGGGAGCTATGAAGGGAAGGCCGGGCAACCAGGGAGAGATATGTAAGGGAAGGTAGAGCTACCAGAGGGAGCTATGTAAGGGAAGGCTGAGCCACCAGGGGGAGATATGTAAGGGAAGGCCGAGCCACCAGGGGGAGCTATGTAAGGGAAGGCCGAGCCACCAGGGGGAGCTATGTAAGGGGAGACTGAGCCACCAGGGGGAGCGATGTAAGGAAAGGCTGAGCCACCAGGGGGAGCTATGTAAGGGAAGACTGAGCAACCAGGGGGAGCTATGTAAGGGAAGGCCGAGCAACAAGGGAGGGCTATGTAAGGGAAGGCTGAGCCACCAGGGGGAGCTATGTGAGGGGAGGCTGAGCCACCAGAGGGAGCTATGTAAGGGAAGGCCACGCCTCCAGGGGGAGCTATGTAAGGGAAGGCTGAGCAACCAGGGGGGGGGAGCTATGTAAGGGAAGGCTGAGCAACCAGGGGGAGCTATGTAAGGAAAGGATGAGCCACCAGGGGGAGCTGTGTAAGGGAAGGCTGAGCAACCAGGGGGAGCTATGTAAGGGAAGGCTAAGCAACCAGGGGGAGCTAAGTAAGGAAAGGATGAGCCACCAGGGGGAGCTATGTAAGGAAAGCATGAGCCACCAGGGGAAGCTATGTAAGGGAAGGCCGAGCTACCAGGGGGAGCTATGTAAGGGAAGGCTGAAACACCAGAGGGAGCTATGTAAGGGAAGGATGAGCCACCAGGGGGAGCTATGTAAGGGAAGGCTGAGCAACCCAGGGGGAGCTATGTAAGGAAATGATGAGCCGCCAGGGGGAGCTATGTAAGGGAAGGCTGATCCACCAGGTGGAGCTATGTAAGGGGAGTCAGAGCCACCAGGGGGAGCTATGTAAGGGAAGGCAGAGCCACCAGGGGGAGCTATGTAAGGAAAGGCTGAGCCACCAGGGGGAGCTATGTAAGGGAAGGCAGAGATACCAGGGGGAGCTATGCAAGGGAAGGCTGAGCCACCAGGGGGAGCTATGTAATGGAAGGCTGAGCCACCAGGGGGAGCTATGTAAGGGAAGGCCGAGCCCCCAGGGGGAGCTATGTAAGGGAAGGCTGAGCCACCAGGGGGAGCAATGTAAGGGAAGGCTGAGCCACCAGGGGAAAGTGACATGCATGTTTAACCTGTGTTTACTATAATATTGCTCTAACATGGAGCCTCCCCTGAAGAAACCTCGGAATTCCCTCTGTAATCCATTATTACATACCTGGGGTAACACCTCCTCTAATTTCCTCCTTCACTTCCCTCGTACACCGGTGATCGGCACAGAAATCCGTCTCCTCTTTGGGTTCACCTTTAACCTCAACTTTAATATTAATCTGATCTTCAACCTGAACAGATAAAGAAAAAAAAAAAAAAAAACAACAATGCCAATAAGAACTTTAGTTCGACCCTTTTATGGTCATATTATGGGGAGACTATAAGGTCCCCCCCCCCCCCCTATAGAGATGTGGTATAGGATCAACCTCATCTACCTGATGGTTCTCTGGGACATTTCCCTCTGGACAGTTCTGGGAATACAGAGGTTGGGGACACCTCTCGGGTGGATCTCTATCAATGACTTCGTCTGTAGGGAACACACAGGAAATGAATACATTACCTGCTGGATAGATTTCTATGTTATTAGGTAGTGAGAGTGATATCTATATATATGTCTCTTCTTACCTTGTGATGTGAGGGGCCGGTGATCCTCCATCATGACTACGACCTATTACAGATCCTTGTGTCCTTCTACATACTCCCACTCCTCCATGGAGAAATAGACCGCCACATCCTGACACCTTATAGGAACCTGACACATAATGATACCGTCATCACCAGACCCCTCCATTACTATATAATGTCCCATCAGTGTCACCTCTCTAATCATCACCAGACCCCTCCAATACTGTATAATGCCCCAGCAGTGTCACCTCTCCAGTCATCACCAGACCCTTCCATTACTGTATAATGTCCCAGCAGTGTCACCTCTCCAGTCACCACCAGACCTCTCCATTACTGTATAATGTCCCAGCAGTGCCACCTCTCCAGTCATCACCAGACCCCTCCATTACTATATAATGTCACAGCAGTGTCACCTCTCCAGTGATCACCAGACCCCTCCATTACTGTATAATGTCCCAGCAGGGTCACCTCTCCAGTCATCACCAGACCCCTCCATTACTGTATAATGTCCAAGCAGTGTCACCTCTCCAGTGATCACCAGACCCCTCCATTACTGTATAATGTCCCAGCAGGGTCACCTCTCCAGTCATTACCAGACCCCTCCATTACTGTATAATGTCCCAGCAGAGTCACCTCTCAAGTCATCACCAGACCCCTCCATTACTGTATAATGTCCAGCAGTGTCACCTCTCCAGTCATCACCAGACCCCTCCATTACTGTATAATGTCCCAACAGTGTCACCTCTCCAGTCATCACCAGACCCCTCCATTACTGTATAATGTCTCAGCATTGTTCTATTAGGGTGACACACTGTAAAAAACCTCCTCATGTAATCTCCTTACTACTGGGGTGACACACTGTAACAAACCTCCTCCTCATGTAATCTCCTTTATACTGGGGTGCAACATTGTAACAAACCTCCTCCTCATGTAATCCCTTACTACTGGGGTGACACACTGTAACAAACACCCAGGGCTGGACTGGGGATAAAAACCAGCCCTGGAAGTAACTGCATACCAGCCCCACTGGTCAAAGGGCGCAGGCGCTACATATATGGCAGAAGCCTGGTAAATCAAATAGCAGGTTTTTACTAGACAGGTACTATGTACTACAGCCTGTGAGGGAAATCTGGCATTTGATTTGTCAGGCTTCCATTCTATAATGTTGTGGACTTGATACTGTGTCCAAGCTGGGAAGGGTTACAGTCTGCACACTTTAGCACATAAAAGTAGTTGTAGCTGCTGGGCACAGCAGAGGCGGCTCTAGACTTAAAACCTTAAGCGAATATGAGGCCCCACATACTTTTCTGCAGACTTCACATAGTGATCCGATCGGATGTGAGATGGTTGCGCTGTCCCTGCTGCACCAATTACTGACCAACTCCTGTTTACCGAGACCAATATTACCAATAATACTAGTATACTGTTACTAACCAAATCTATTATCCCTGTACTGTGACATCACTGTGTGTATTATCCCTGTACTGTGACATCACTGTGTATTATCCCTGTACTGTGACATCACTGTGTATTATCCCTGTACTGTGACATCACTGTGTATTATCCCTGTACTGTGACATCACTGTGTGTATTATCTCTGTACTGTGACATCACTGTGTACATTATCCTTGTACTGTGACATCACTGTGTGTATTATTCCTGTACTGTGACATCACTGTGTGTATTATCCCTGTACTGTGACATCACTGTGTGTATTATCCCTGTACTGTGACATCACTGTGTACATTATTCCTGTACTGTGACATCACTGTGTGTATTATCCCTGTACTGTGACATCACTGTATTATCCCTGTACTGTGACATCACTGTGTATTATCCCTGTACTGTGACATCACTGTGTATTATCCCTGTACTGTGACATCACTGTGTATTATCCCTGTACTGTGACATCACTGTGTATTATCCCTGTACTGTGACATCACTGTGTATTATCCCTGTACTGTGACATCACTGTGTGTATTATCTCTGTACTGTGACATCATTGTGTGTATTATCTCTGTACTGTGACATCACTGTGTGTATTATCCCTGTACTGTGACATCACTGTGTATTATCCCTGTACTGTGATATCACTGTGTACATTATCCTTGTACTGTGACATCACTGTGTGTATTATTCCTGTACTGTGACATCACTGTGTGTATTATCCCTGTACTGTGACATCACTGTGTGTATTATCCCTGTACTGTGACATCGCTGTGTACATTATCCTTGTACTGTGACATCACTGTGTGTATTATTCCTGTACTGTGACATCACTGTGTGTATTATCCCTGTACTGTGACATCACTGTGTATATTATCCCTGTACTGTGACATCACTGTGTATATTATCCCTGTACTGTGACATCACTGTGTGTATTATCCCTGCACTGTGACATCACTGTGTGTATTATCCCTGCACTGTGACATCACTGTGTGTATTATCCCTGCACTGTGACATCACTGTGTGTATTATCCCTGCACTGTGACATCACTGTGTGTATAATCCCTGTACTGTGACAACACTGTGTGTATTATCCCTGTACTGTGACATCACTGTGTATATTATCCCTGTACTGTGACATCACTGTGTATTATCCCTGTACTGTGACATCACTGTGTATATTATCCCTGTACTGTGACATCACTGTGTATATTATCCCTGTACTGTGACATCACTGTGTATTATCCCTGTACTGTGACATCGCTGTGTATTATCCCTGTACTGTGACATCACTGTGTATTATCCCTGTACTGTGACATCACTGTGTGTATTATCTCTGTACTGTGACATCACTGTGTACATTATCCTTGTACTGTGACATCACTGTGACTTGTATTATCCCTGTACTGTGACATCACTGTGTGTATTATCCTTGTACTGTGTATAATAAAAGGGATTATCTGGCGGGATGGTTTTGTTTTCAGAACTATGCCTATACTTTGTAAATTAAAAAAAATAAAAATAAATGAATAAATTATATATATAAAATAAACCTGTGTTCATCTCCAGACCACCCCCCCCATCCCCCCTCCCCCGCCATGCCTCCGTTGTCCTGTTCTGGTTACCAGGTGCAATCCTTTTTTTGATAGAAAGTGTGACACCTGAGCCTGGAGTGATGTTCGGGCCCAGTGTTCTGTACTACTGAGGTAGGACATCGCTGTGGACTAGCAGTAGTATGAGACACTGGGCCCCAACATCACTCCAGGCTCATGTGTCACACTTTCTATCAGGAAAAGTATTGCACCTGGTAACCAGAACAGGACAATGGAGGCATGGCGGGAGGGCTGGAGATGAGCACAGGTTTATTTTTTATTTATTATGTACAAGGTACAGGCATAGTTCTGAAAACCATACCCTCCTGCTGGATAACCCCTTTAACCCTGTACTGTGACAATACTGTGCATATTATCCCTGTACTGTGATGTCACTGTGCATTATGCAAAGTGACATCACAGCACAGGGTTAATACACACATTGACATCACAGCACAGGGTTAATACACACATTGACATCACAGCACAGGGTTAAGACACACAGTGATATCACAGCACAGGGTTAAGACACACAGTGACAGCACAGGGTTAAGACACACAGTGACAGCACAGGGTTAAGACACACAGTGACAGCTCAGGGTTAAGACACACAGTGACAGCACAGGGTTAAGACACACAGTGACAGCACAGGGTTAAGACACACAGTGACAGCACAGGGTTAAGACACACAGTGGCAGCACAGGGTTAAGACACACAGTGACAGCACAGGGTTAAGACACACAGTGACAGCACAGGGTTAAGACACACAGTGACAGTACTGGGTTAATACACACAGTGACAGTACAGGGTTAATACACACAGTGACAGTACAGGGTTAATACACACAGTGACAGTACTGGGATAAGACACACAGTGACAGTACAGGGTTAATACACACAGTGACAGCACAGGGTTAAGACACAGAGTGACAGCACAGGGTTAAGACACACAGTGACAGCACAGGGTTAAGACACACAGTGACAGTACAGGGTTAATACACACAGTGACAGTACAGGGTTAATACACACAGTGACAGTACAGGGATAAGACAGAGTGACAGTACAGGGTTAATACACACAGTGACAGTACAGGGTTAATACACACAGTGACAGTACAGGGTTAAGACAGAGTGGCAGTACAGGGTTAAGACACACAGTGACAGCAAAGGGTTAAGACACACAGTGACAGTACAGGGTTAATACACACAGTGACAGTACAGGGTTAATACACACAGTGACAGTACAGGGTTAAGACACACAGTGACAGTACAGGGTTAAGACACACAGTGACAGTACAGGGTTAAGACACACAGTGACAGTACAGGGTTAAGACACACAGTGACAGTACAGGGTGAAGACACACAGTGACAGTACAGGGTTAAGACACACAGTGACAGTACAGGGTTAATACACACAGTGACAGCACAGGGTTAATACACACAGTGACAGCACAGGGTTAAGACACACAGTGACAGCACAGGGTTAATACACACAGTGACAGTACAGGGTTAAGACACACAGTGACAGTACAGGGTTAAGACACACAGTGACAGTACAGGATTAATACACACAGTGACAGTACAGGGTTAAGACACACAGTGACAGTACAGGGTTAATACACACAGTGACAGTAAAGGGTTAAGACACACAGTGACAGCACAGGGTTAAGACACACAGTGACAGCACAGGGTTAAGACACACAGTGACAGTACGGGGTTAATACACACAGTGACAGCACGGGGTTAATACACACAGTGAGAGCACAGGGTTAAGACACACAGTGACAGCACAGGGTTAGGACACACAGTGACAGCACAGGGTTAAGACACACAGTGACAGTACAGGGTTAAGACACACAGTGACAGTACAGGGTTAATACACACAGTGACAGTACAGGGTTAATACACACAGTGACAGTACAGGGTTAATACACACATTGACAGTACTGGGTTAAGACACACAGTGACAGTACAGAGTTAAGACACAGAGTGACAGCACAGGGTTAAGACACACAGTGACAGTACAGGGTTAAGACACACAGTGACAGTACAGGGTTAATACACACAGTGACAGTACAGGGTTAAGACAGAGTGACAGTACAGGGTTAATACACACAGTGACAGTACAGGGTTAATACACACAGTGACAGTACAGGGTTAATACACACAGTGACAGTACAGGGTTAAGACACACAGTGACAGCAAAGGGTTAAGACACACAGTGACAGCAAAGGGTTAAGACACACAGTGACAGTACAGGGTTAATACACACAGTGACAGTACAGGGTTAAGACACACAGTGACAGTACAGGGTTAAGACACACAGTGACAGTACAGGGTTAAGACACACAGTGACAGTACAGGGTTAAGACACACAGTGACAGTACAGGGTTAAGACACACAGTGACAGTACAGGGTTAAGACACACAGTGACAGTACAGGGTTAAGACACACAGTGACAGTACAGGGTTAATACACACAGTGACAGTACAGGGTTAAGACAGAGTGACAGTACAGGGTGAAGAGACACAGTGACAGCACAGGGTTAAGACACACAGTGACAGCACAGGGTTAAGACACACAGTGACAGCACAGGGTTAATACACACAGTGACAGTACAGGGTTAATACACACAGTGACAGTACAGGGTTAATACACCCAGTGACAGTACAGGGTTAATACACACAGTGACAGTAAAGGGTTAAGACACACAGTGACAGTACAGGGTTAAGACACACAGTTACAGTACAGGGTTAATACACACAGTTACAGTACAGGGTTAAAACACACAGTGACAGTACAGGGTTAATACACACAGTTACAGTACAGGGTTAAGACACACAGTGACAGTACAGGGTTAATACACACATTGACATCACAGCACAGGGTTAATACACACATTGACATCACAGCACAGGGTTAAGACACACAGTGACATCACAACACAGGGTTAAGACACACAGTGACAGTACAGGGTTAAGACACACAGTGACAGTACAGGGTTAAGACACTCAGTGACAGTACAGGGTTAAGACACACAGTGACAGTACAGGGTTAATACACACAGTGACAGTACAGGGTTAAGACAGAGTGACAGTACAGGGTGAAGACACACAGTGACAGTACAGGGTGAAGACACACAGTGACAGCACATGGTTAATACACAGCACAGCACAGGGTTAATACACACAGTGACAGCACAGGGTTAATACACACAGTGACAGCACAGGGTTAATACACACAGTGACAGCAGAGGGTTAATACACACAGTGACAGCAGAGGGTTAATACACACAGTGACAGCACAGGGTTAATACACACAGTGACAGCACAGGGTTAATACACACAGTGACAGCACAGGGTTAATACACACAGTGACAGTACAGGGTTAATACACACAGTGACAGCACAGGGTTAATACACACATTGACAGCAGGATGGGGATAATAAATCACAGGTAACATGGGCGGGTGCAGTGCCGCCGGCATTATCACGATGTGTTCTTATCACTTTATCACGTAA
The DNA here is from genome assembly GCF_029499605.1 of Hyla sarda. Taxonomy (NCBI): domain Eukaryota; kingdom Metazoa; phylum Chordata; class Amphibia; order Anura; family Hylidae; genus Hyla; species Hyla sarda. Next base: position 3,423,801 of record NC_079189.1, on the reverse strand, counting down.
TGTGCACCGGCCCGCCGCTGCAGTGTGATTGTACGGGGGCGGGGGTACGGACAGTGGACGCACCTGAAGGCCGCAGGCCATCACGGACACGGTGAGGCTGAGGACCGGCGCTTATTCCTTTCTCCTGCGCTCCAGGGGCCGGGCAGGGACATATGAGAGTTCTTCAGAGGAGCTCAGAGGTGGCCGCGGCTCTTCTGTTAGGCCACTCAGATCGGCTGCCATACAGATACGCTGGCCATATAATGACGCAGGACGTAGTTACGCCGGCCCTTTGATTCTTGGGAACATCATTACGCGGCTGACGTATCTTTATGGCAGCCACATCACTCATCATCTGGGGGCGGGGCCTCTGCCTGCCAACTATAGGTAACTAAAGTTAACTATAATCGTACGCAAGCGCCGGGTCAGAGCCGGAGAGAGAGCGGCTTTAGCCTCTGCCTCCTGCTCCTACACTGGCCGTCTTCTTGACACTGTTGTGCCAGCCCACAGGGAGAGCGGCCTACCGGGAATTTCCCTAGCATCCCGGTAGGCCAGTCCGGCCCTGCAAACACCCTCCTCAGGCAATCTCATTACTACTGGGGTGACACACTGTAACAAACCTCCTCCTTGTGTAATCTCCTTACTACTGGGGTGACACACTGTAACAAACCTCCTCCTTGTGTAATCTCCTTACTACTGGGGTGACACATTGTAACAAACCTCCTCCTCGTGTAATCTCCTTACTACTGGGGTGACACACTGTAACAAACCTCCTACTCCTCATGTAATCTCCTTACTACTGGGGTGACACACTGTAACAAACCTCCTCCTCATGCAATCTCCTTACTGGGGTGACACACTGTAACAAACCTCCTACTCCTCATGTAATCTCCTTACTACTGGGGTGACACACTGTAACAAACCTCCTCCTCATGCAATCTCCTTACTGGGGTGACACACTGTAACAAACCTCCTCCCCATATAATCTCCTTACTGGGGTGACACACTGTAACAAACCCCATCCTCATGTAATCTCCTTACTACTGGGGTGACACACTGTAACAAACCTCCTCCTCATGTAATCTCCTTACTACTGGGGTGACACACTGTAACAAACCTCCTCCTTGTGTAATCTCCTTACTACTGGGGTGACACACTGTAACAAGCCCCCTCCTCATGTAATCTCCTTACTACTGTGGTGACACACTGTAACATACCTCCTCCCCATGTAATCTTCTTACTACTGTGGTGACACACTATAACATATCTCCTCCTCATGTAATCTCCTCTACTAGGGTGACACACTGTAACAAACCTCCTCCTCATGTAATCTCCTTACTACTGGGGTGACACACTGTAACAAACCTCCTCCTCATGTAATCTCCTTACTACTGGGGTGACACACTGTAACAAACCTCCTACTCCTCATGTAATCTCCTTACTACTGGGGTGACACACTGTAACAAACCTCCTCCTCATGCAATCTCCTTACTGGGGTGACACACTGTAACAAACCTCCTACTCCTCATGTAATCTCCTTACTACTGGGGTGACACACTGTAACAAACCTCCTCCTCATGCAATCTCCTTACTGGGGTGACACACTGTAACAAACCTCCTCCCCATATAATCTCCTTACTGGGGTGACACACTGTAACAAACCCCATCCTCATGTAATCTCCTTACTACTGGGGTGACACACTGTAACAAACCTCCTCCTCATGTAATCTCCTTACTACTGGGGTGACACACTGTAACAAATCTCCTCCTTGTGTAATCTCCTTACTACTGGGGTGACACACTGTAACAAACCCCCTCCTCATGTAATCTCCTTACTACTGTGGTGACACACTGTAACAAACCCCCTCCTCATGTAATCTCCTTACTACTGGGGTGACACACTGTAACATACCTCCTCCCCATGTAATCTTCTTACTACTGTGGTGACACACTATAACATATCTCCTCCTCATGTAATCTCCTCTACTAGGGTGACACACTGTAACAAACCTCCTCCTCATGTAATCTCCTTACTACTGGGGTGACACACTGTAACAAACCTCCTCCTCATGTAATCTCCTTACTACTGGGGTGACGCACTGTAACAAACCTCCTCCTCATGTAATCTCATTACTACTGGGGTGACACACTGTAACAAACCTCTTCCTCATGTAATCTCATTACTACTGAGGTGACACACTGTAACAAACCTCCTCCTTATGTAATCTCCTTACTGCTGGGGTGACACACTGTAATAAACCTCCTCATTTAATATCCTTACTACTGGGGTGACACACTGTAACAAACCTCCTCCTCATGTAATCTCCTTACTACTGGGGTGACACACTGTAACAACCTCCTCCTCATGTAATCTCCTTACTACTGGGGTGACACACTGTAACAAACCTCCTCCTCATGTAATCTCTACTGGGGTGACACACTGTAACAAACCTCCTGCTCATGTAATCTCCTTACTACTGGGGTGACACACTGTAACAAACCTCCTCCTCATGTAATCTCCTTACTACTGGGTGACACACTGTAACAAACCTCCTCCTCATGTAATCTCCTTACTACTGGGGTGACACACTGTAACAAACCTCCTCCTCATGTAATCTCCTTACTACTGGGGTGACACACTGTAACAAACCTCCTCCTCATGTAATCTCCTCTACTGGGGTGACACACTGTAACAAACCTCTTTTCAGCAAGGAAATGGTTAAGCATTTGCAGGGTCTTTTTGCAACATAGTATCAAGAACTAAAGAAAAGAACAAACTGTGATTTACTATGAGTGTAAACAGTGCAGTGACCTCTAGTGGTGGTGATGAGAAGTGCAGCCAATCATTCCGCTAAGCTGTTTAGTTCTTCTCCCTCCCCCCATGATCTCCCCCTCCCTCATAAAATCCCCCCTCCCTCTTTATCTCCCCTTCCCCTTCCCCATTGCCCTCCCCAACTATCTTCCCTTCCCTCCCCCATTATCTCCCCCCTCCCCTCCCCCATTATCCCCTCCCCAATTGTCCCCCTTCCTCCTGGTTTTGGGGCCATGCACCCGACAGCGAATGGTTAATAGTTCATCCGGCCCTGGTAATAATAACACATTGTAACAAAACTTCTGCACGGAAACTCACCTCAGCCTTAGTGTTACGTCATCTATTTATAAGCTCCGCCCTTTCCAGTCACATGATCATCCTCACAGGTCCTTCACCGCAATCTCCTCTATCCTGCTGAGCTCCGCCCCCACATGTACTGGTCACATGGTTGTGACATCATCACAGGTCCTACACCTCCAGCATCTAGATGATACAGAGCAGGTCCTGGAAGGGCAGTCAGTAGTACTGAGATTATATGAGGAGGTTTGTTACAGTGTGTCCCCCCAGTAGTAAGGAGATTACATGAGAAGGAGGTTTGTTACAGTGTGTCACCCCAGTAGTAAGGAGATTACATGAGGAGGGTTTTTTTTTTACAGTGTGTCACCCCAGTAGTAAGGAGATTACATGAAGAGGAGGTTTGTTACAGTGTGTCACCCTAGTAGTAAGGAGATTACATGAGGAGGAGGTTTGTTACAGTGTGTCACCCCAGTAGTAAGGAGATTACATGAGGAGGAGGTTTGTTACAGTGTGTCACCCCAGTAGTAAGGAGATTACATGAGGAGGAGGTTTGCTACTGTGTGTCACCCCAGTAGTAAGGAGATTACATGAGGAGGGGGTTTGTTACAGTGTGTCACCCCAGTAGTAAGGAGATTACATGAGGAGGGGGTTTGTTACAGTGTGTCACCCCAGTAGTAAGCAGATTACATGAGGAGGAGGTTTGTTACAGTGTGTCACCCCAGTAGTAAGGAGATTACATGAGGAGGAGGTTTGTTACAGTGTGTCACCCCAGTAGTAAGGAGATTACATGAGGAGGAGGTTTGTTACAGTGTGTCACCCCAGTAGTAAGGAGATTACATGAGGAGGAGGTTTGTTACAGTGTGTCACCCCAGTTGTAAGTAGATTACATGAGAAAGAGGTTTGTTACAGTGTGTCACTCCAGTAGAAATATTACATGAGGTGGAGGTTTGTTACAGTGTGTCTCCCAGTAGTATGGAGATTACTTGAGGAGGGGGTTTGTTACATTGTGTCACTGGTTCTGGGATTTAGGCTCCTCCTCTTCTCCAGGACTATCCCCTCCAGCTGACCCAGTTGTCTCCTCTTCTCCTGAATGATCCCCCAAGGATGGACAAGGACAGGAATGAGATGACTAAGAGAATATTACACTTCACCTTGGAGATCCTCCACCTGCTGACAGGAGAGTTGAGGTGACCCATCTACATTTCCACCATTGTTGTCCCCCATCTACATTTCCACCATTGTTGTCCCCCATCTAAATTTCCACCATTGTCGTCCCCCCATCTACATTTCCACCATTGTTGTCCCCATCTACATTTCCACCATTGTTGTCCCCATCTACATTTCCACCATTGTCGTCCCCCATCTACATTTCCACCATTGTTGTCCCCATCTACATTTCCACCATTGTTGTCCCCAATCTACATTTCCACCATTGTTGTCCCCAATCTACATTTTCATCATTGTTGTCCCCATCTACATTTCCATCATTGTTGTCCCCCATCTACTTTTCCACCATTGTTGTCCTCCACATTTCCACCATTGATGTCCCCATCTACATTTCCACCATTGTTGGCTCCGCATCTACATTTCCATCATTGTTGTCCCCATCTACATTTCCACCATTGTTGTCCCCATCTACATTTCCACCATTGTTGGCTCCGCTTCTACATTTCCATCATTGTTGTCCCCCCATCTACATTTCCACCATTGTTGTCCCCCATCTACATTTCCACCATTGTTGTCCCCATCTACATTTCCACCATTGTTTTCCTCATCTACATTTCCGCCATTGTTGCCCCATCTACATTTCCACCATTGTTGTCCCCATCTACATTTTCACCATTGTTGTCCTCCATCTACATTTCCACCATTGTTGTTCCCATCTACATTTCCACCATTGTTGTCCTCCATCTACATTTCCACCATTGTTGTCCTCCATCTACTTTTCCACCATTGTTGTCCCCATCTACATTTCCACCACTGTTTTCCCCATCTACTTTTCCACCTTTGTTGTCCCCATCTACATTTCCACCATTGTTGTCCCCATCTACATTTCCACCATTGTTGTCCCCATCTACATTTCCACCATTGTTGTCCTCCATCTACTTTTCCACCTTTGTTGTCCCCATCTACATTTCCACCATTGTTGTCCCCATCTACATTTCCACCATTGTTGTCCCCATCTACATTTCCACCATTGTTGTCCCCCATCTACATTTCCACCATTGTTTTCCCCATCTACATTTCCACTATTGTTGTCGTTGTCCCCATCTACTTTTCCACCATTGTTGTCCCCATCTACTTTTCCAGCATTGTTGTCCCCATCTACATTTCCACCATTGTTGTCCCTCCATCTACATTTCCACCATTGTTGTCCCCCCATCTACATTTCCACCATTGTTGTCCCCATCTACATTTCCACCATTGTTGTCCCCCCATCTACATTTCCACCATTGTTGTCCCCCATCTACATTTCCTCCATTGTTGTCCCATCTACATTTCCACCATTGTTGTCTCCATCTACATTTCCACCATTGTTGCCCCCATCTACATTTCCTCCATTGTTGTCCCCATCTACATTTCCTCCATTGTTGTCCCCCATCTACATTTCCACCATTGTTGTCCCCATCTACATTTCCACCATTGTTGTCCCCCCCCCCATCTACATTTCCACCATTGTTGTCCCCATCTACATTTCCACCATTGTTGTCCCCATCTACATTTCCACCATTGTTGTCCCCATCTACATTTCCACCATTGTTGTCCCCCATCTACATTTCCACCATTGTTGTCCCCATCTTTGGAGCCGCTCTATGTTCTGGATGTCTCTTTGTAGGTGAGGTCTCCATAACTGACCCCAGTATTCCAGATGTGCTCACTAGAGCTCTATACAGGGGGCACAATCTCCTCTTTGTAGTGAGGGAGAAATACTGGGGTCAGTCCCCTCATTGTCTCTCTCTATACACAGGATTACACCATAGTGAAGAAGACGTGGGGGGAGTGTGTGGCCCCCAGCAGCCATCTCCATGAGTCAGGAGGACACAGCAGGGCCCGGGGCCCCATTACAGAGCTTCCACCTCACTCACTGATACATGAGGAGAAGATCCTAGAACTCATCCACAGGATCACTGAGCTGCTGACTGGACAGGTGACACTGCTGGGACATTATACAGTAATGGAGGGGTCTGGTGATGACTGGAGAGGTGACCCTGCTGGGACATTATACAGTAATGGAGGGGTCTGGTGATGACTGGAGAGGTGACACTGCTGGGATATTATACAGTAATGGTGGGGTCTGGTGATGGCTGGAGAGGTGACACTGCTGGGACATTATACAGTAATGGAGGGGTCTGGTGATGACTGGAGAGGTGACACTGCTGGGATATTATACAGTAATGGAGGGGTCTGGTGATTAGAGAGGTGACACTGCTGGGACATTATACAGTAATGGAGGGGTCTGGTGATGACTGGAGAGGTGACACTGCTGGGACATTTTACAGTAATGGAGGGGTCTGGTGATGACTGGAGAGGTGACACTGCTGGGACATTATACAGTAATGGAGGAGTCTGATGACTGGAGAGGTGACACTGCTGGGACATTATACAGTAATGGAGGGGTCTGGTGATGACTGGAGAGGTGACACTGCTGGGACATTATACAGTAATGGAGGGGTCTGGTGATGACTGGAGAGGTGACACTGCTGGGACATTATACAGTAATGGAGGAGTCTGGTGATGACTGGAGAGGTGACACTGCTGGGACATTATACAGTAATGAAGGGGTCTGGTGATGACTGGAGAGGTGACACTGCTGGGACATTATACAGTAATGGAGGGGTCTGGTGATGACTGGAGAGGTGACACTGCTGGGACATTATACAGTAATGGAGGGGTCTGGTGATGACTGGAGAGGTGACACTGCTGGGACATTACACAGTAATGGAGGGGTCTGGTGATGACTGGAGAGGTGACACTGCTGGGACATTATACAGTAATGGAGGGGTCTGGTGATGACTGGAGAGATGACACTGCTGGGACATTATACAGTAATGGAGGGGTCTGGTGATGACTGGAGAGGTGACACTGCTGGGACATTATACAGTAATGGAGGGGTCTGGTGATGACTGGAGAGATGACACTGCTGGGACATTATACAGTAATGGAGGGGTCTGGTGATGACTGGAGAGATGACACTGCTGGGACATTATACAGTAATGGAGGGGTCTGGTGATGATTAGAGAGGTGACACTGCTGGGACATTATACAGTAATGGAGGGGTCTGGTGATGACTGGAGAGGTGACACTGCTGGGACATTATACAGTAATGGAGGGGTCTGGTGATGATTGGAGAGGTGACACTGCTGGGACATGATACAGTAATGGAGGGGTCTGGTGATGACTGGAGAGGTGACACTGCTGGGACATTATACAGTAATGGAGGGGTCTGGTGATGACTGGAGAGGTGACACTGCTGGGACATTATACAGTAATGGAGGGGTCTGGTGATGACTGGAGAGATGACACTGCTGGGACATTATACAGTAATGGAGGGGTCTGGTGATGATTAGAGAGGTGACACTGCTGGGACATTATACAGTAATGGAGGGGTCTGGTGATGACTGGAGAGATGACACTGCTGGGACATTATACAGTAATGGAGGGGTCTGGTGATGACTGGAGAGGTGACACTGCTGGGACATTATACAGTAATGGAGGGGTCTGGTGATGATTGGAGAGGTGACACTGCTGGGACATGATACAGTAATGGAGGGGTCTGGTGATGACTGGAGAGGTGACACTGCTGGGACATTATACAGTAATGGAGGGGTCTGGTGATGACTGGAGAGGTGACACTGCTGGGACATTATACAGTAATGGAGGGGTCTGGTGATGACTGGAGAGGTGACACTGCTGGGACATTATACAGTAATGGAGGGGTCTGGTGATGACTGGAGAGGTGACACTGCTGGGACATTATACAGTAATGGAGGGTCTGGTGATGACTGGAGAGGTGACACTGCTGTGAATGCTGGGACATTATACAGTAATGGAGGGGTCTGGTGATGACTGGAGAGGTGGCACTGCTGGGACATTATACAGTAATGGAGGGGTCTTGTGATGACTGGAGAGGTGACACTGCTGGGACATTATACAGTAATGGAGGGGTCTGGTGATGACTGGAGAGGTGACACTGCAGGGACATTATACAGTAATGGAGGGGTCTGGTGATAACTGGAGAGGTGACACTGCTGGGACATTATACAGTAATGGAGGGGTCTGGTGATGACTGGAGAGGTGACTCTGCTGGGACATTATACAGTAATGGAGGGGTCTGGTGATGACTGGAGAGGTGACCCTGCTGGGACATTATACAGTAATGGAGGGGTCTGGTGATGACTGGAGAGGTGACACTGCTGGGACATTATACAGTAATGGAGGGGTCTGGTGATGACTGGAGAGGTGACCCTGCTGGGACATTATACAGTAATGGAGGGGTCTGGTGATGACTGGAGAGGTGACACTCCTGGGACATTATACAGTAATGGAGGGGTCTGGTGATGACTGGAGAGGTGGCACCATTTGAACTTAATTAGGTCCAGGCTTGCAGGTAGGGATGGTAGTCAATAATGGTCTCATTGAGCAGAATCATCACCTGATCAGATGAATCCAGATCTGTGACCCCGTGCTGATGAAAGGGAGGGGGGCAATAATTTGTCACAACCAGCATGATGATGCAGCATGGATGAGCCCTTCCTGTCAGGTGTGAACAGTCCTGTAGTGTAGGAGGTGTAATGGTTTGGGGAGGGGAGACATCTAAATCGCATCTGATAACACTTAAAAAGAAAGACCAGTGTATGGGGGCAATTAATAATCTACAACCTATAGGTTACCTTTTGGAAATGCAATACAGACCCTACATTTCACATGTATAGATTATATATTGACAGTGCAGACACTAATGTAAACTTCATGTAAATCTACTGTCTAATCCTACATAGTGGATAATATTGCACTTGGTCACCTGACCTCCTCTTATTACAGCAATAAACCAGTAGGAGTAGAAGCACATGTATTAAACCACTAACACTTGCTCCCCTCCCCCTCATGTTTCACCGCACCAGTTTCTTTGTCAGGAAGTAGACGGGCACTGAGCACGAGAACGGCGGACAATGGGTTTTAACCCCTTAAGGACCAGCACAAGTAAACCTGTACGCCCCTGAAAGACCAGGCCTGTTTTTTCAAATCAGGGATGTATGTCTTTATTAGAGAATAACTCTGGTAAAGTTTTGCCAATCGCAATAATCCTGACATTGTTTTTTTGTCACAAATTGTCCTTCATGTACATAATAGTTTTTTTTTTTTAACAGTCAAACCAAGACGCTTTTTATTGAGGTAAAAGATGGCATACATTATGACAAAGCATTAAAGTGGTTACAATAATGTCAATCCCTGTTGGGAAACATAACAAGAAAAGATAATATCCAGTCAGCATCACATACGTCTTACATTGAGACAGGATAGGGTACACGAATATATAGAACAGGACTTATGGTTACTGAGGGACAAGAGAATTATATGTAGAGAGATACACAATTCAGGTTCCGCCAGTGTGACAATGGACGGTTACTCAATAAAGAGAAAAGCTATGGGAAATCGGGGGGCAGTAAGGGGATGGTAGCTAGGGGTCCCAGATCATCGTAAACCTCTCAACCGAGTTATCCGGATTGCCGAGAGCTTCTCATTTAGCATAATAACATTAATACGGGCTATAACCGAAGGCAAATCTAAGGTAAGTTGTTTCCATTGTGATGCAATGTATATGCGTGCAGCCAACAAGATAAGTTGCACTAGGCAGTATATACGATTGGGCATTCTATTAGGTCTGTGGCCCAGGAGACAGAATATAGGGGTGGCTGGCACTGCACATGGAAGTATATCAGTAAAAAGCGTCAACAGTTGTCGCCAAAATGAGGCTACCACCGGGCAGCTCCACCAGGTGTGGTACATCATGCCCCTAGCTCCACAGGCCCTAAAGCAATAGGGAGATACCGTTGGATATATAGAATGTAACCTTGTAGGGACCATATAGACCCTATGTAATACCTTAATAGATGTTTCCGCTAAAGAAACCTGACAGCTACCCCTGCTCATCACAACAGGCATGCCACTGAGAAAGCGAGAGAGTCGAATGAAGATCTGCCTCCCAATCTGTCATAAATCTAAGCTTCCTATCCCTAGGGGTAGGGGAGTTGATATGTGCATAAATAGAGGATAGGAGGCCCAGAAGGCCTGGAGTGCATAGTGAGCGAGCCTCAAAGGAGGTTGGAGTAACCTCAAATAATCTAGGGCCTAGGGAGAAATAAAAGGCTAGAATTTGTAGGGCTCTAAAATGTTCTCGAGGTGGGACTGAGTACCTAGTAATCAGGGTAGATAAGTCGTTTTTGGATCAAGCCGGCATCCAGCCACCACTGAAATGGAAGAAGGTTGAAGTCCAGGTTCAAAGAGGGAGTTAGCTAAGGAAGGAAGGAGAGGTGAGAGGAGATTGAAGGGAGAGTTTGAAGCGGACAGCTCACCAGAGAGATAAAGCATGAAGCGCTATCCAAGCAGAAGAGGGTAGCAATGAAGCAAGAGGACAGGGAGACCAGAGTAGAGCAGAATAAGAATAAGGAGAAAGGAGGTGAGTCTCAAGACACACCCAACGTGGTGCACCCTGGGAGATCTGAACCAACGCTAATTGGGCGATTCTGGCAGCATAATAATATCGTATAAAATGTGGTACAGACAAGCCCCCAACTCTTCTGTGATAATGCATTATAGTCCGATTAATCCTAGGGCGGCGCCCCCCCCAAACAAAATTAAAAGCATTGCGCTGCAAGAGGCGTAAATCACATAGCGGGACTGGTATGGGTGAGGTGCAAAATAAATATAACAGACGAGGCAAGATGACCATTTTGATAACATTCACCCGGCCAAGCACGAATGGATCTATACAGGGGAGGATAATTGGTCCTATACAGTAGGGGTAGCGACTGGGTAAGTTTAACTCCTAAATAGGGGAGACCAGTGCTAGAATCTTTAAGACCAAAATTCTGAAGAATAAGTTGCTGTGTAGATGCAGTGACATTACAAAACAAAACTTCCGATTTGGTAATATTAACCCGGAGTCCCGACTGCTCACCAAAATTGGCTAAAATAGATATTAGAGATACTAATGGATTAGTTAGGGTTAACAAAAAGTCGTCCGCAAAAAGATTAGTCTCATATACGGAGGACCCCACCACAATGCCACCTATATCCGGGTGATGGCGAATCATTGCTGCCAGTGGCTCCATCACCAAAGCGAACAGTGCAGGCAACAAGAGGCATCCTTGCCTTGTGCCCCGTCGGACCGATATAGGCTTTGGTGCAGTGGTAGGCAATTTCAAATAAGCAGTCGGGCTCGAGTACAAAAGGCTCAGCACATGGACAAAAGGGCCAGTTATCCCAAATTTAGATAAAACGGCAAATAAATAGAGCCAAGTAACACTATCGAAAGCCTTTTCTATATCTAAGGCCAAGGCAATCATGGGAGTATCGGACGTATTAGATCCATGAATCAGGTTCAGTATAGTGCGGACATTATCGTGAGCCTGTCGTCCAGGAACAAATCCGACCTGGTCGTGGTGCACCAAAGTTGGAAGAAAGCGATTAAGATGAGTAGCCAGAATTTAAGTGAGTTTAGAGTCAACATTAAGAAGAGATATAGGCCTATAGTTATCGGGGAGTAGAAGATCTTTTCGAGGTTTAGGAAGAACAGTAATAAGGGCATCAAGAAAATCAGGGGATAGGGAAGAGGAGGTAAAAAGAGAGTTAAGAAAAGTAGTCAGAGAGGGAATGAGAAGGGAAGAGAAGCGTTTGTAATACGGTGCCGAAAGGCCGTCCGGGCCAGGTGACTTGCCCGATTTGAGACGGTCAATGGTGTTTGATACCTCATCCTCTGTTATCGGTGCATTCAAGAGCTCCCTATCCTGCGGGGAGAGAAGGTAAAGACACAGTTGAGAGAAAATCTCTCAAGACAACGTCACTAGAAAGGGAGGTAGGGGGAGGGGTATATAGAGAAGAATAATAGGAATGGAATGCTTCATAGATACGATCCGGATTGGAAGTGCGATGACCAGGACGCAGCTGGACGCTGTGGACTCGGTTAAAGGAAGTAGTCTGCTTAAGCATGGACGCCAAGAGGCGATCGGGTTTGTTTGCAAATTTATAGTATGTCGCCCCCATCCAACGGAGGGCTTTCTCAACCTGGACAGAGAGCAGAGCATCCAGCTGGACCCTGGTGTCACTAAGAGCTTTATACAAATACAGGGAGGGGGCCTGTTGATGAGCAATAGTCAGTCTGGCTAAGAGAGTCTCCAATGCTTTTTGGACAGCGGTCCTATCCCGCTTTATACCCGGGGCCAAGGAAATAATCCGGCGAGTCAGACCCATTGTGATTCCGTGGCGGGGTCGATATTAGAGGCAAAATACCCCGCTAGATTGCTCTCTAATTGTGTCTTCACCCTGGGCATAGTCAATAGTGCTTCATTTAGGCACCAACAAAAGGGCGTAGAGGTCTTGGGGCCAAAATCAAACACTGCTAAGACAAGGTCATGATCCGACCAGGATATTGGAACATGGCGAGAATACAACAGGGAGGATAACGAATGTGTAGTAGTCAGCACCCAGTCGATCCTCGTATACTGGTGATGAACAGGGGAATAATAGGTATAACCCCTAGAAATTCCATTATGTTCCCGCATTGTATCCGCTAGGGAATAATCAGTAAATAATGAGTGAATCAGACAATGCTGCATCCCTGTCCTACAAAACGATACAGTGTTAGATCTATCTAGTTTACCGTTAACCACAAAGTTGAAATCTCCAGCCCAGAGTAAAGTATCGTAGGAGAGGGAACCCAGCCTAGAACAGATAGAAGCAAAAAATTGGATAGGGTGATCAGTAGGAGCATACGTGTTAACAATGCATAAACATTTATCCATGTAGTCACCCAACACAATTAAAAACCTGCCCTCAGGATCGATATGAGTCGAGGTCACATTAAATAAAAAAGAGTTGTGTAGCAGTATTAGTACACCTCTACTTTTGGTGGCAAAGGAGGACATATAAAATCTAGAGTACGCCCTAAGAAAAAACTTAGGTTTACTCTCCAGCGTAAAATGGGACTCCTGTATCCACACAATATCTGGTTTGTGATGTAGATAGTCCCTGAATGCTTTCCCCCGTTTGCCAGGTGCGTTAAACCCTCTCACATTATGAGAGACGATCTTACACATGATAGAGGGGTAGGGAGGCTAATGCTGTGGCAAATGGGGGGGGGGAGCATTTCCAGAAGAGGGACTTGACAGAAAAGATAAGCAGTTTTCATGAGACCAGTAAAGTAATTGTGGCATTAAACAGATACTGAGTGAGCACACAAAAACAATACAAAAACAAATAAAACAAATGAAACAAAACACAAACAAAAAATGGGAAAGATGGCATACTTAAAGCATACCATCGTACTTCCACATGTCCACAGTTGGGCATCAGGACACCATAATCCGCTCCGTGTCCAGCCCAGTAATGGTGGGCTGCAACCCAATACCAAAAAACAAAATAAAGAAAACCTCAGAAAGAATGGATAACAGGTGGGGTTAAAAAAACAAAGCATGGAGAGGAAGAAAGTGACGATAGTACAGGGGCAAGAAAAAGGATAGAAAGACCGAAGAGAAAACCAAAGAGAGAGAGCAACCAAGATGAATCTAAAGAGGTGTGTGGGGAATGAAGAAAGAGTCCAGAGAGAAGAGAGAAAAAGATCCCGGGGGAAATGGGAATAAGAGAAAAAGAAAAGGGGGGACAAAGGAGCTGAGAAGAAGATGGTGACAAAGGCAATGTGGAAAGAGAAGGGGGATAAGCGAGAAGAAAAAAAGAGAGAATAAGAAAATAGAAAAGAGATAAAGAGAAGTATAGGAAAGAGAGAGTATACTCCAGAGGAGCAAGAGAGATAAAAAGGACCAAGTACAGGAAAGAGATCAATACTTGGAGGGCAAAAAGGAGAAGGAAAAAATGGCAGAACGATAAAACAGCGACTATGGCACCATCATAGGTCAGTGGGGAATGATGGGAAGAAAAATGACCCCAGCATGAGGAGAAGGCCCGAGGAACTTAGTGACCAAGAGAAAAGCGGGATACCAGTCAGTTCAAGGAGGTAAAGCTTTGTTTCGTGATAGTCGGTTGGCTCGGCTATGTCGAGGCACAGGTGTCCATGCGTGTTCCGGTCTAGAGGCTCGCTGGGGTAGAGGCGGCTCGGAGGTCATCTAAATGTTTTCCCTGTAGAAGGGCCTTCTTAGCATCCTTCAGATTGTGGACCACATGAGAGTGTCCATTAATCTGGAACATTAGCGAAAATGGAAAGCCCCAGCGATACTTGTCTTGTGCCTGCTGTGCCTGCTGCAGGGCGAAGCTCTCGCCTTTGGGCCAAGGTCGTAGGAACAAGGTCCGAGTAGAGATGGACCGAGGGGGGCAACCCAGGCAGAGAAGGTAAGTTCCTGGCTGCCGCCAGTAAAAGATCACGTACCTCCGGGTAGTGTAGCTTCAATACAACGTCCCGAGGAAGATCAGGGTTCCGGGGTACGGCCAAGGCCCAGTGGATACGGTCAAATCGCAGCATTTCTGGTTCCAGTTGCGGAGTCAGCTTGCTGAAGAGCTCGGTGATCGTCTTGGTGAGGTCGGTGAAAGACTCTTGCAGGCCCCTGACTCTCAAGTTTTCTCTATGAGACCTATTTTTCAAATCTTCGAGCTTCAGCTTGAGAGAGTCCAGCTGCACAGCATGGCCATCGATATCACGCCTGTCTTCCTCCACCGCGTCGGTTAGCTCATCCAGCTTGGCCTCAGTATCAGAGACTCGCTGAGCCAGCTCTTGGATTTGAGAGGTGAAATCCAAAACAGCCTTAGCCAAAGCTGTTTGAAACAGAGATTTGATGTTGCGGAACATTGCCGCCGGCGACAAGTCTGCTGTGTCCTGCTTGTCTTCTCCCTCCGAGAGGCTTGCAGGTGAGGAGGAGCGGGATGTTGCCATCTTGGATCTGGTCGCCACACGGAACAGCTCCGGAATGGACTGCGATAATGACTGCGTAGCCCTGTTCGAGCCCCGCCTGTGAGATCGGGACATGTTCAGGTACAGATCTGTGGGTATGTAGCGCTTGTGGAGCCAGGAATGGCGCTTGAGTTGGCTAAATAGACACGAGCGGCGCGGAGCTCACAGCAGAGACGTCTTCCTCAGCGAGCTGCGTGCATGCGCCCTCGTAGTTTTTTTTTTTACAATGCAAAAAGTCATGAACTTTTTAAAAAAATTACGATTTTTTTTTCTATTTTAACACTAATAGGTTGCATATATTTATACTTACTGACCAAATAGTTTATGAAACTTATACTTTCAGATGTCTACTTTATTTTGACAGCATTTTTTTTATTAACATTTTAAATTAGTTAGAAGCCTAACAATTTAACTTGAAATGTTGAAAATTTTAAAAGTACAATTTTTTATGTGCTTTGCAAGGCTTGCAGAAATTTGAAGGTGGTAGAATTTGCTAGGGGGTACAGTGAGTATTATAACAACATCGTTTTTTGGCAGGAATTATTACAAAGTCAGTGTTAAAAATTCAAAATTAGCATTTTTTCACAAATGCATCATTTGAGGGGCATATTTTTGGACAACACTTCTGATATTGGAAGAAATGCACCCTATATTTTATTAAGCTGCTCGGCCCGTGTTTGGAAATACCCCCACTTAGGCCATATTTAGTTGCATGGCCACATGGCGGGACCCAAAAGGAGAGGAGCACCATTTGGCTTTCAGCATATCATTATACAAATTATAGGCCGCACTTCATCTTGCAAAGCATTCCAGCTGTCAGAACAATACCGCACCCCCAGATGTGACCCCATTTTCGAAACTGCACCCCCTAAAGTATTCACCTAGGGAAAAAGTGAGTACATTGAGCCCTTATTGTGTGGCTAGAATTATTTCAAAGTCAGTGGAAAAAATAGCAATTAGCTTTTTTTTCCACAAATTCTTTATTTGTGGGACATCATTTTGGTAAGTCGCTTTTGAAATGGAGGAAATGCGCCCATATTTTATCACCGTGTATGTCCCGGGCTGGGCAGTACCCCTACTTAGGCCATATCTGGTTGCCTGACCGCCTGGTAGGACCCAGAAGGGGAGGAGCCCCCTTTGGCTTTTAGGGCATCATTGTATGAATAGTCCCCATTCATACTGCGTTTCTGCAGTATAGGTGTCCGTTGTCATGTCAGAAAAGGGATGCCAATGTATACTGTAGTAGTCTCACTCAGAAATGAATGGAGCTGCTACAGTATACGTCATCATCGCTCTTTTTGACGTGATGCTGACGGATACCTCTAACACTGCGGAAACGCAGTATGAATGGGATGCAGTTCAGGGTCACATAGAGCGCATCCGCAGCATATTTCACACTGCGGATGCCCCCCGGCAGTCACAAGGGCGAGATCACTGCTGCGGCTGGGTAGCTCAGTGTGTCCGCTTATGACTGCCGTCGGGAAATCCGCCGCTATGAGTGGACACACAAAGCTACCAAGCCGCAGCAGAGAGCTCATTATTGTGACTGGTGGCGGGCATCCGCAGCACGTAATATGCTGCGGATGTGCGCCGTGTGATCCTACACATTATACATTTTTATTTTTCATTATATTTATTTAATAAATATATTTTTATTTTATTAATTTTTTTTTCCCTTTTTTTAACACTTTTGACACTTTTTTATACTTATTGTGGGGAATTTATCATTGTATATAGAGCTGTTTTGTGTCTATTTTTTTGCGCAAATTTTGATAGAATTCTTCATCACCTTTTCTAAGTTTACCATAGAGCATTTTGTACTGTAGAATCAATTTACTAACTGTTTTTTTTATTTTTTTGCGAAAAAAAAATGTGCAAACTGCATTTTCTTGCACGAATATACACCACCTCGGAGGACACGTACCAAAGTTTCTATTTTGGCACAGTAAGGACTGCTACTCCCATCATGGACAGACTCTGCTCATGATGGGAGTTGTAGTCCAGGGGCTGAGGTGCAGATCGCAGCAGGTCATTATCCAGAGACCCACTGCGATCCGCATTTATTAACTGTAAAAGCCGGCGGCGCATGCATCTACTCTGTGCTGTCACCGGCTCCTAATCCAGACAGTCCAGGCATGGTGGGAGTTGTAGTTCTGTAACATCTGGCCCTTCAGATGTTGCCGAACTACAATTCCCAGCATGCCTTGGCAGTCTGGGCATGCTGAGAGTTGTAGTTTTGCAACATCTGGAGGGCTACAGTTTGTACACCACTACACAGTGGTATCCAAACTGTTCTCCTCCAGTTGTTGCAAAACTACAACTCTCAGCATGCCCTTTGGCTGCCTGGGCATGCTGGGAGTTGTAGTTTTGAAACTGGAGGCACACTGGTTGGGAAACAATGTCTGTTTCCTAACTCTGTGTTTCCCTACCTGTGTGCCTCCAGCTGTTGCAAAACTACAACTGGAAATGACCCTCCGGAACAGCAAAGCGGAGGAACCGCTGGTGTCCCAGAAAAATCGGAACATGGAGGTAGGAGTCCCTGATGTCCATTGAGGAAGGAAACTCCCCCTGATCCATGTACGCCACCACCGAACGGAGAGACTCCATGCGGAAGTGGCGCAGGAGGAGATGCCGGTTGAGGAGCTTTAGATCCAAGATTTGGCGTACTGAGCCCCCTTTCTTGGGAACTACAAAGAGGTTGGAATAAAAACCTCGAAAGCGTTCCTTGGGAGGAACCGGGACAATGACCCCCTGAAAGAGGAGGGACTGAAGCACACCCCGAAAGGCCTTTGCCAGAGAGGGAGACCATGGGGCTTGGAAAAGGAAAATAGCGATCCTTTGGAAGAGAGGCAAACTCGATCCGGTAACCATTGGATACCACATCTCTGACCAAGGAGTCCTGCACATACGTGGCCCAGACATCCCGGAAGAGCAACAGACGACCTCCCACCCAAGAAAAAATCCGCGGTGGGGGCGTCCCTTCAGGTAGAGGTGGGTTTGCGGGTGCCCGCCTTGGCCGCAAAGCGGCCCGAACGGTTAATCTGATTTCCAGGATGGGCGAGACTTGAAGAAAGGAGCCTTCTTATCCCGATAAGGCGCCTGCCTGGCCCCCTTCATGACCCTGAAAGGACCGAAAGGAGGTAGATTTACGACGGGAAGTAGTACTGCAGGCCTTATTTTGAGGTAATAAAGAACTCTTCCCTGCCGTGGCTTCCGAGATGATCTCATGAAGGGGCTTACCAAAAAGCCTAGATCCAGTAAATGGAAGCTCAGTGAGAGATTTTTTTAGAGGCTGCGTCTGCATCCCAGTCTTTGAGCCACTCGGATCTACGAAAAGCCACTAGGTTACCCGTGGCAAAAGCAGCACAGCGGGCCGACTGCATGGAAGCAGAACATAGAAAATCTCCCGCTTTAGAAAGCAGGAGAATTAAGTCGGCCAGTTCTTCCGAGGAAGCCCCAGAAGAAAAGCCCGGACAGACTCGGGAAACCCAGATCGCAAGGGCCTTGGAAACCCAGGCAGAAGCAAAAGCAGGGAGAAGAAATGATCCCGCCGTCTCAAAGGCAATTTTTGCCAAGGTCTCCACCCTCTGTCCGCTGGATCCTTAAAAGAAGCAGCATCGGGCAAAGGCAGGGTAGTAGTCTTAGATAGGCGGGAGACTGGTGGGTCCACCGTAGGAGGTGAGGTCCACCGGCAATGAGGTCCTTAGCGAAGGGATAACGTGCTTGAACCTACTTTGTTTCTTGAAATCTCTTGTCAGGATGCCTCCAGGCAGACTCCAGCAAGGCTTCAAATCCAGCATGGGAGCTGAACATCTTGGGTGCCGGACAGGCACGGTGAAAGGAAATTTCTGGGACAGTGTCCAAAGTTCCTGGGTCCTCTAGGTGAAAGGTGTCTCTTATGGCCGAAACCAATGAGTTCACTGTGACGGTCATGTCTGTGCGGTCTTCTGAATCAGAAGCAGAAGCCTCATCAACTAGTTCTCCAGGAAAGTGGGAACGGGTGGAGGCAGCTTTAGAAGAAGGAGACACTGACCTGGTGCGCCGTTCTGGGGACCTAGAATGGCGACTCGGGGAGCGTCTTCTAGAAGAGCGACGCTTGCGGGAAGACGTAGCAGAGGGGCGATGTCCATGAGGGGAGCGCCTACGTCTGTACAAAGACTCCGGAGAGGAGTCAGAGGAATGACCCCTATTACGCTTGTGAGAGCGTTTAACATAGGGTGAGGGAGAGCGAGTCTCTCTTGAGGAACGGTGAAAGGAGGACCCTTTCAAGGCAGTCATCTCGGAACAGGAGACCTGCGCCAAGTCAGAGAGACTGAGAGAGAGGGAAGACACCCATATTGGAGGGGCAGCAGAGCCCACTGGGTCTGGGGGAGCATCCTGAGTAGGAATACCAGGGGGGTCAGGAGGCGCAGTGGTGCAGGGGGAACAGGTGGGTTCAGCACACCTAGGCATTTTAGAGTTACAGCCCTTGCAAGAATAGTAGGTGACCAGGGCCCCAGGTACCTGCTTAGAGGGAGGAACAGTTCTGGGCTCGGCCATGAGTAAAATAAAACAGTCTCACCAGTGTCCATGTCCCCCACAAGGCAGCTGCTGTGAGGAGAAGTACTTCAGAAAGAGAGAGAGAAGCAGGGGCAGCAGGACCAATGAGAAGTGAGGGGCCGGGTTAGACTGGGGCGACTCCGATTGGTCCAAAAGCTCCCCTGCCTGTTCCCATTGGCTGTATTGATTTTGTGCATCTGCACTCACAGGGTGCGAACCCCGCCGAGAGAGGAGAGATGTCGGTGTGGAAACGGCGAAAGCGCTACCGGCAGCTTACTGCCGAGAAAGTGAAAGTTCCCCGAACGCATCGGCACACGATGCGGCCGGAGCACAGGAAATAGGCAGAGTGAGACGGCAGCCACGCCTGCTGAAGAAAGGACAGGACTGCCAACGTTAAAACACTGACGTCCAGAGAGGAGCTAACAGTCCTACAGCACTGACCACCAGCTCCCCAGTTCCCCAATAAAGTAATAGGGAGCCCCTGCCTAGATAGTAAGAGAGGGGGATGAGCAGAGCCACCTCAGAAATCCACACATTAGCTGATAATAAAGAGGAGTGGGACTAAAACAGGGGGTCTCCAGAGGTTGCAAGTCCCCAACCTGTAAGAAAAGGAGCGGGGGAGGGGGGAATACTCACCTTAGCCAGAAGAACTTACCTAATGAAGTCTTCTGATGAAGTCTTCAGTCAGCTTTTAATCACCTGCATCATGCCGGGCTGTAAAAAGCGAGACGAGCAGGGAAAAGTGGGGGACCCGGACTCATGAGGCACAACCCTAGGCGCTGACCGTTGGCGAGAGGGGGTTGACAGTACATCCACGATGTCTGTGCCCCCTCAATCGCAAATGGGGAAACAGTGAACGCTATGTTCCTGAGTCCCCACCTGAAAAAAAGGAAAATAAAAGGGAATGAGAAACTAAACGTCCCTAATCTAGAAAAATAAAAAAAAGTTAGACCAGGTCTGGGGAGAACTCCAGACCAGTGTCCATCTCCTGCGACACTAAGCTTAAACTGATTACCTCAGGCTCTGTAGGCGGGTATATCTTGCTGGGAGGAGCCGACTTTTTTGGTTTCCTTAGTGTCTAGTCTCCTAGCAACAACAGCATACACCCAAGGTCTGTGTCTCCCAATGGAGCCGATAGAGAAATGAGGATTACTTTTAAGGGGAAAACTTTCTTTTTTGATTCTGCTGAAGAAGATGGATGGAGAATCAGGGGTTGTGAGGTATTCCATATGATATTAAAACAGCGATAATGGGGGGCGTGGCCTGGTTACCGGAGTGAATGGCTGCTTGAAAGGAGAGCTCCGTCTCCACAACTATAACTAGCGGCAAGACCTAGCTGTTACCGAAATATAACACGGCCATTCCCACCCGACATGCCTGGGCGCAGGAAGAAGGTCACTAGGCAGGAGAAGCTTTCTAAATTCTACTCCTGTACAGCCCGGGACCCACAAGATGGCGCCGAGAGTGCAGATCAGCCCTCATCCCTGGAGAGAAGTTCGGCTGTTACTCGCAGCTCCTCTTGTCCTACCTCACAGCTGCTGCGTCGATCTACTTCAGACCTGGCACTAAATAACAGAGAGTCTGGAGGAAAAGATAAAGCTCTGTCCTCCCCGGCTGCCTCGGTCTCCTCAGAGCAGTGCGCTCCCTTGCTGAGACGGACCCAGCACTCCCCCTCCCCCCGTGCTGCAACTTGGAACGTCTCCTCAGGGACTCCATCACACAGTCCTGCAAAGCAGAGACCGAGGCTGGAGGATTCCTCAGCCCCCGCAGATGTGCGTGGGGTGAACAGGTCATTACAGGCACCCTGGGAGTTGAGAAGCTTGCTAACATCACATTGTATGAAAGAAATGCTTTTGACGCTCCATAAAGCTTTCCTAACTGATATACATAAAATGGTGACTCCCTTAAGCTCTACTGTTACAGACCTATCTGAGCGAGTGTCACATGTGGAAAATAAATTTGCAGACTTTACTGAATCCCACAATACCCTCATAGATGCGACTAATGAATTGTCAGATGATGTGGCGGCTCTTAAAGCAATGGTCGCTGACCTAGAAGACAGGAGCCGTCGCAATAATCTAAAGTTCAGAGGGGTCCCAGAAACTGTCCCTCCTGCGGACATACCAAGTTATATCAAATCCCTTTTGAAGGCGACCCTGCCCTCATGCCCAGAGAGGGATCTTGAAGTTGACAGAGCACACAGGATCCCAAAACCGAGGAATATGGATGATTCTGTGCCAAGAGATATCCTAGCAAGGATTCATTTCTTTAACATCAAAGAGAAAGTGTTGGAATACTCTAAGAATAATGGTCTGCCTGCTCTGTTCCACAAAATTGCTGTTTACTCTGACCTTTCTGCTGCCACGCTGCAAACGAGGAGGGATTTCCAACCCATCACTACTGCACTACGTGAGGCTAATATAGCATACAGATGGGGATTCCCTGTCCGTCTCCTGGTGAAAAGAGTTGATTCTATTCATACCATCAGATCAATAACAGAGGGGCAACAGCTTCTCACCTCCTGGAACATTCCTATCCACACAATTCCTGATCGCAGGGATAAGGATCCCAATTATCGCCATCGCAAGACCTGACTGTACTAACCATGATATGGCAGTAACGTTTGTTTTCTAGTAGCTCTATAACCTGTTTGAGCTGAACTATTGGTCCTTTGCTGTTGGGCTTCAGTGTGGACTTACCCCCACCTAAGTTGCGGGCTTGCACAAATTGGAGTCGCATGAGATACCTACTTGTATGTTCTTTGTTAACTTTTCTTTCAGTTTTACTTTGTTTTTTACCTGCCTATACAATAATGTCTTTATGTCTTGATGTGTCCTCTACTGCATTTAAGGAGAGACGTGCTGGCTGGGAGGCGTCTCTCCTTCCCCGATTCCATACTACTTTGATAGTCTTTCTAATATACGTGTCTCAATTCTATGGTTATCCATATCGCTAGTATTAATGTAAACGGCTTAAACGTGCCTCACAAACGTTCCTATTTCTGGAGAGAATCGATTTCCCAAGGGTATGATGTTATTTGTGCTCAAGAGTCACACTTAATAGCCAAGAATGCATTTAGGATTAAATATCCTTCTTTTCCACATATCTTTCACTCGCACCACTCATCCAAATCCAGAGGGGTTTTGATTGGGATAAAAAAGGGAGATATGTTATCCTTTACTGTATAATTAACTCACTTAAACTCTGCCTGGTATCCCTGTATGGACCAAATTCAGGACAACTAAGATTTCGTTCTTCTGTATTGAAAAAAGCACATAGGCGTAATTTTGGATCCCTTATCTTAACAGGTGACTTTAATGCAATCATAAACCCTACTGCCGATGCCTCCTCTCTATTGCGTATTACTTCACCTAGCTTACAGACATGGGCTTGGGAAAATGATTTGTATGATATTTGGCGATTACAACACCCAGAGGAAAGGGATTTCACTCATTTATCAGCAGCACACAATTCTTATTCAAGATTGGATATGTTTCTTGTGGGTCCAGCACTTATTAATTCCATTCAAACTTCCTCTGTGGGCACGATCTCATGGTCGGACCATGCGAGTGTATCTATTAAAATAGCTGATTCCATCTCTTCTATGGGATCTTATTTATGGCGTATCAGTCAGTTTTTGCTGTCCCACGGGAAATATTAACAACAACTCTCTACTGACATATCTGAGTATTTCTCGTTTAATGCCTCCTGTTACTTCTCCAGTCGTTTTGTGGAATTGTCACAAAGCTGTCATCAGGGGTCTTTGTATCAAATACAGCTCCATCCTAAAAAGACAACGTGACCAACAAATATCCTCCCTACTGACACAACTGAAAACCTTAGAGACCATAAATAAGCAATGTCCCTCTGTGGACACCACTTCTAACATACTAGCTTTGAGAAGAGACCGCAGATGCCATCTGCTATCCACTTATGATAAATCCTTTAGTAAGACTAAAGCCCAATATTATTCCCAGAACAACAAAGCAGGGAAATTATTAGCCCACCGACTGAAAAAGACAACTAAAATCACACATCCCCCCCCCCACTCCACCACCAATAAGAAATTGATCACGCCTAAAGAGATAGCTGACGGTTTTCAGGACGTCTATGCTGCCTTATATAATTTAGAGAATTCTATTCCTACTCCTCCTGACTTTGACAGCTCTTTAAAACTATACTTAAATAAGTTGAATTTACCGTCTCTCACTGCCCCCCAACTAGAAGAGCTCAACAAACCTGTTATAGTTGCTGAAACCCAAAGAGTAATAAGCACTCTACCATTGGGGAAATCTCCAGGTACAGATGGGTTCTCCAGCTCTTTATTACAAAAAATGTAAAGCCATTTTATCCCCCCATTTGACCCAGTTCTGTAACACAGCAATGACATCCAGTTCATTGCCTAGAGAAAACTTGCAAGCTCTCATCACCACAATACCCAAACCTGGTAAACCCACTGACCTGCCCCAAAATTATAGACCCATTTCCCTTCTTAATCAGGACCTAAAAATTTTTGCTAAATTAATCGCTATCCGCCTATCCAAATGCCTCCCTCACCTAATACAACAAGACCAATCAGGTTTTGTCCCAAACAGGCAAACATCCGATAAGACTGATTAACCTACTTCATCACAAAGAGTCCCATGATATCCCCTCCCTTGTTTTAGCATTAGATGCTGAAAAGGCGTTTGATCGCCTCAGATGGTCCTTTGCTTTTACAGTGCTCAGACAGTTAGGCTTTACTGGAAGTATTCTCGCTGCTATTGCCTCCCTTTATTCGGAGCCAATGGCCAGAGTACTTGCTAATGGGACTCTATTGGATGAATTCTTTATTACCAACGGGTCTAGACAGGGCTGCCCTCTTTCCCCCTTTATCTATATTCTATCCCTAGAACCACTGGCCCAAGCCATCCAACTAGATGACCGTATTAAAGGTATAGACATATCACATTCAATACACACTATCATTATACGCTGATTATATTATCCTAACTTTGGCTAGTCCCCTTACCTCCTCCTTGCCCGCAGTCATGCAGCAGATCGACACTTATGGCCTATATTCTTATTACCACCTAAATAGCTCCAAAACCCAGGCACTACTTCTGAACGCATCCAAAGATGATGATAACCTTTTAGGTTCCCAATACAATTTTGGTTGGCGCCCACAGGGGATAGACTATTTAGGAATCTGTCTCTCCTACCCCCTCACTACGCTGTACAACACTAATTTTGAACCACTTTTGGAGGACCTTTTGAGCGTCAAATTTACCCAAACTGAAATTTCCTGGACTGGTAGAATTGCCACGTTCAAGATGTTCTTACTCCCAAAAATTCTGTATAAATTCCGGACCCTTCCAATTACACTCCCTGACTCCTTTTTCCAGAAGACCCAATCCTTATTATCTAATTTTATCTGGGAGGGTAAAAAACCGAGGCTAGCTGCCAATATTATGAAGAAATCGCCTTTAGCAGGAGGGTTGGGTGTCCTGGACATAAAAGGCTACTACATATCGACACTTCTTACCCAGTTGAAACATTGGTGGAATAAAAATGACTCCCTCCACTGGGTACACATAGAAAGCGCTTCCCTTGCTCCCTGCACCCTTCATAATCTCTTACTCCTTCCCTTCTGGAAGCTGACAACTCCCCAATTGTCAAATCCGATAGTTAAAGCCTCATTGGAGGCGTGGACTTCCTTTTTACCCGAAATTGCCACTCCTCCTCAGGGAAATTTAGATGACTTACCTTTATCGTTTTTACAACTAACAAACATTGACTTACACTTCCACGACTGGATAAACAAAGGCATTACACATGTAGGTCTACTTTATGAGAACTCCTCTCTCCTGGCCTTTAAAGTTATACAGGATAATTTTGGGATACCCAAGTCAGACTTTTACAAATATTTACGTCTCAGACATCTCCTTTCTACCGTACAACCTTCCCAGCTGTGCTTCAATAAAAAAAACCTTCAAGATCCTTTGATCGGATGAGTATAAGAAGATAGGGTTGTGCCAGGCTAGGGGAGGGAAGGGTTTATTGTAATGTTTTGTGGATATGTATGTTGTTTGTAATTTTGAAAATGGAAATAAAATGATAAAAAAACAAAAAACTTCCAATTTCGCGGCTCACAGCCGTTTGTGAGGGGAATTTAAATTTGCACAATATTTAATAAAGTCCTTGCGCCTTTTTGATATATTCGGCGCACAACAGCAAAAAAAGGCATAAAATAAACCCACACAAAAAAACACTTGGCACAGCAAAATAATGATAAATCCAAAGGGCATGCTGGGAGTTGTAGTTTTTCAACAGCTGGAGTTCCAACTACAACTCCCGGCATGCCCTTTGGTAGTCTGTGCATGCTGGGGGTTGTAGTTATGCAACAGATGTTCTATGAAAAAGTGTGCATTCACCTGTTGAATAACTACAACTCCCAGCATGCACAGACTACCAAAGGGCATTCTGGGAGTTGTAGCCATGCGCCTCCAGCTGTTGCAAAACTACAACTCTCAGCATGCCCTTCGACTGTCAATGCATGCTGATTGTTGCAGTTTTGCAACTGCTGGAGACATATTGGTTGTGAAACAGAGTTTGTTACCTAACTCAGTGTTTCGCAACCAGTGTGCCTCCAGCTGTTGCAAAAATACAACGCCCACCATGCACTGAGAGACTGTACATGCTGGCAGTTGTAGTTTTCCAACAGCTGGAGGCACACTGGTTGCAAAACACTGAGTTAAGTAACAAACGCTCAGTGTTTCGCAACCAATGTGCCTCCAGCTGTTGCATAACTACAACTCCCAGCATGTATGGTCTTCCAGTGCATGCTGGGAGTTGTAGTTTTGCAACAGCTGGAGGTTCCCCCCCCCATGTGAATGTACAGGGTACAGGGTGCATTCACACGGGTGGGTTTACAGCAAGTTTTCTGCTGCAAATTTGAGATGCGTCAAATTTTCAGCCGCAGCTCAAACTCCTAAAATACTACCCTAAAAACACTACACTACACCTACACAAAATAAAAAGTAAAACACTACACATACACATACCCCTACACAGTCCCCCCCCCCCCCCCCAATAAAAAAAAAAAAGTCTTGTACGGCAAAACAGAGCCTCCAGCTGTTGAAAAACAACAACTCACAGTATTGCCAGACAGCCACTGACTGTCCAGGCATGCTAGGAGTTTTGCAACAGCTGAAGACACCCTGTTTGGGAAACACTGCCATGGGGTATTTTTATGGCGAATTCAAATCCCAAATGTAGGCCTCAAATGCGCATGGCACTCTCTCATTTCGGAGCCTTATCGTATGTCAAGGAAACAGTTTACCCCTTATGAAAAGGTAAAGTTGGGGGGGAAACCAGCCTGTTAGTGTAAAAAAATATTTTTTTACACTAACATGCTGGTGTTGCCCCATACTTTTAATTTTCAAAAGCGGTAAAAGGAAAAAAAGACCCCCAAAATTTGTAATGCAATTTCTCCTGAATACGAAAATACCCCATATGTGGGAGTAAAATGTTCTGCGGACGCACAACAAGGCTCAGGAGTGAGAGCGCACCATGTACACTTGAGGTCTAAATTGGTGATTTGCACAGGGGTGGCTGATTTTACAGCGGTTCTGACATAAACTCAAAACAATAAATATCCAGATGTGACCACACTTTGGAAACTACACCCCTCACGGAACGTAACAAGAGGTATAGTTAGCCTTTACACCCCACAGGTTTGACAATTTTCGTTAAAGTTGGATGTGAAAAAAAAAAATTTTCACTAAAATGCTGGTATCACCCTACATTTTTCATTTTCACAAGGGAGAATAGGAAAAAAGTCCCCCACAATTTGTAACCCCATCTCTTCTGAGTGAGAACATACCCCATATGTGGATGTAAATTCCTCTGCTGGCGAACTACAATGCTCAGAAGAGAAGGAGCACCATTGGGATTTTGGAGAGAGAATGTGTCAGAAATTGAAGGCCTTAACAATGGACCCCCCCCCCCCACACACATGTGACCCCATTTTGGAAACTACACCCCTCACGTAATTAGGGGTACAGTGAGCATTTACACCCCACAGGTGTCTGACAGATTTTTGTAACAGTGGTCCGTGAAAATGAAAGATTTAATTTTTCATTTGCACAGCCCACTGTTCCAAAGATCTGTCAAATGCCAGTGGGGTGTAAATGTTCACTGCAGCCCTTATTAAATTCTGTGAGGGGTTTAGATTCCAAAATGGGGTCACATGTGGGGGGGGGTCCACTGTTCTGGCACCACGGGGGGCTTTGTAAATGCACATGGCCCCCGACTTCTATTCCAACCAAATTCTCTCACCAAACGCTCAATGGCGCTCCTTCTCTTCTGAGCATAGTAGTTTGCCCGCAGAGCAATTTACATACACATATGGGGTATTTCCATACTCAGAAGAAATGGGGTTACAAATTTTGGGAGGCTTTTTCTTCAATTACCCCTTGTGAAAATAAAAAATTTGGGGTAACATCAGCATTTTATTGAAAAAAAATCTAATTTTTCATTTTCCTGTCCAAATGTAGCAGAAATTTGTCAAACACCTGCAGGGTGTTAAGGCTCCTTGTACCCCTTGTTACGTTCCTTGAGGGGGTGTAGTTTCCAAAATAGTATGCCATGTGTTTTTTTTTTTTTTTTGCTGTTCTGGCACCATAGGGGCTTCCTAAATGCGACATGCCCCCCAAAAACCATTTCAGCTAAATTTGCTTTCCAAAAGCCAAATGTGACTTCTTCTCTTCTGAGCATTGTAGTGCGCCCGCAGTGCACTTGATGTCCACACATGGGGTATTTCCATACTCAGAAGAGATGGGGTTACAAATTTTGTGTGGCATTTTCTCCTATAACCCCTTGCAAAAATGTAAAATTTGGGGGAAAACCAGCAATTTAGTGAAATTTTTTATTTATTTATACATCCGACTTTAACAAAAAGTTGTCAAACACCTGTGGGGTGTTAAGGCTCACTGGACCCCTTGTTACGTTCCTTGAGGGGTATAGTTTCCAAAATAGTATGCCATGTTGTTGTTTTTTTTGCTGTTCTTGCACCATAGGTGCTTCCTAAATGTGACATGCCCCCCAAAAACCATTTCAGAAAAACTTACTCACCAAAATCCCATTGTCGCTCCTTCCCTTCTGAACCCTCTAGTGCACCCACAGAGCACTTGACATACACCTATGAGGTATTTCCTTACTCGAGAGAAATTGGGTTACACATTTTGGGGGGCTTTTTCTCCTTTACCCCTTGTAAAATTTCAAAAACTGGGTCAACAAGAGCATGCGAGTGTAAAAAAGATTTAGAATTTTCTTCTTCATTTTGTTGCTATTCCTATGAAACACCTAAAGGGTTAACACCCTTTCTGAATGTCATTTTGAATACTTTGAGGGGTGCAGTTTTTATAATGGGGTCATTTATGGGGTATTTCTAATATGAAGACCCCTCAAATCCACTTCAAAACTGAACTGGTCACTGAAAAATTTCCGATTTTGAATTTTTTTAAAAAAATTGGGAAATTGCTGCTGAACTTTTAAGCCCTCTGGTGTCTTCCAAAAGCAAAAACATCTCAACGTTATGATGCAAATATAAAGTAGACATATTGTATGTGTGAAGCAATATATAATTTATTTGGAATATTCATTTTCCTTACAAGCAGAGTTTCAAAGTTGGAAAAATGCAAAATTTTCATGAAATTTGGGGATTTTTCACCAAGAAAGGATGCAAGTAACGACGAAAATTTACCACTGTGTTAAAGTAGAATATGTCACGAAAAAACTATCTCGGAATCAGAATAATCGGTAAAAGCATCAGAGTTATTAATGCTTAAAGTGATAGTGGTCAGAATTGCAAAAAAGGTCTGCGTCCTTAAGGTGAAAAAGGGCTCAGTCCTTAAAGGGGTTGTGAGCTGCCCTGCAGTTTGGAGCTCCGCTCACAGCGTCCGGAAGTTCATTACCCCGAACGCTGTGTACGGGCTCCCGTGTTCGCAGCCGCCGGGCGTGACGTCATGCCCGGCCCCTTCGTGACATCTCGCCCGTCCCCTCAAAGAAAGTCTATGGGAAAGGGGCGCGACCGCTGTCACGCCCCCTTCTTATAGACTTTGGTAGAGGGGGCGCGCGTGACGTCACGAGGCGGCGGGCGAGACGTCACGAAGGGGCCGGGCGTGACGTCACGCCCGGCGGCCGCGAACATGGAAGCCCGCACACAGCGTTCGGAGTAATGAACTTCCGGAAGCTGTGAGCGGAGCTCCAAACTGCAGGGCAGCGCACAACCCCTTTAAGGGGTTAAAAACTGTCCAGAGTAGGAGAAAATGCCCATATCAAACATATGCTGCTCTGGACAGTTCCTAAAATGGACAGAGATGTCAGCAGAGAGCACTGTGGTCCAAAAAGAAAACCATTTCCTCTGTAGTATACAGACCCTAAAAGGTACTGGAAGGATTAAGATTTTTTAATAGAAGTGATTTACAAATCTGTTTAACTTTCTGGCACCAGTTGATTTAAAAAAAAAGTTTTCCACAGGATTACATTTTAATATTACCGGAGATCTCATATTTCCATTCTCCATATTATTATATTTTTATAATTTATTATTTCATCTATCATTCTCCTGTGTGATTTCTCTCATGTCCTGAAAGTTGAGATATCTTTCTAAAACATTTCCCACATTCTGAACATGAATACAGCTCCTCTCATGTGTGAGATCTCTCATGTCTGGAAAAACTACATTTTTGTATAAAACATTTCCCACATTGTGAACATGAATACGGCTTCTCTCCTGTATGAATTCTCTCATGTTTAACAAGCTCTGACTTACTTATAAAACATTTCCCACATTCTGAACATGAATGTGGCTTCTCTCCTGTGTGAATTCTCTCATGCATAACAAGGTTGTATTTACTGTTAAAACATTTCCTACATTCTGAACACGAATGTGGCTTCTCTCCTGTGTGAATTCTCTCATGTTTAACAAGATCTGACTTACTTATAAAACATTTCTCACATTCTGAACATGGATATGGCTTCTCTCCTGTGTGAATTCTTTCATGTATAACAAGATCTGACTTACTTATAAAACATTTCTCACATTCTGAACATGAATATGGCTTCTCTCCTGTGTGAATTCTCTCATGCATAACAAGATGGTTTTTACCTTTAAAACATTTCCCACATTCTGAACATGAATATGGCTTCTCTCCTGTGTGAATTCTCTCATGTAATGAAAGATGTGATTTACTGATAAGACCTTTCCCACATTCAGAACATGAATATGGCTTCACTTCTGTGTGAATTCTCTCATGTAATGAAAGATGTGATTTTCGTTTAAAACATTTACCACATTCTGAACATGAATATGGCTTCTCTCCTGTGTGAATTCTCTCATGTCTAACAATCTGTGATTTTCTTGTAAAACATTTCCCACATTCTGAACATGAATATGGCTTCTCTCCTGTGTGAATTCTCTCATGTCTAACAAGCCCTGATTTATATTTAAAACATTTCTCACATTCTGAACATGAATATGGCTTCTCTACTGTGTGAATTCTCTCATGTTTAAAAAGATCTGATTTGCTTATAAAACATTTCCCACATGCTGAACATGTCTCTCCTGTATGAATTCTCTCATGTATAATTAGCTTTGATGGACTTTTACAGCATTTCCCACGTTCTGAACACACATACTGTTTCTTTTTTCTGTGACTTTTTCTGTGTCTAATGAGACTTGATCTTCTTGTAAACTCTTTCCCACATTCCTCACAATATAAACCTTTCCCATGTTCCTGATCTTTCCTTGTGGTAACAATGTGTGGTTGGTCAGGAGAAGGTTCCTCATGATCAGGTGGATTATTATAGGATAGATCTGGATGGACATTAGGGGTAAGGAGGTCTTCTCCTGAGGAGCGCTCCATCATATCTTCATCTTCTCCTTTATCATTCAGGGATAACATGAAGTTTCCCTCAGAATTCTTACTGGGATTTTCTGTTGGGATAAAAATGGATTATGGGAAATGTATAAAATATTATTAGGTTGGAAACACACATGAGGTTTTGTTGCAGTTTTTGATGGTCACCTGACCCCAGAAGAGAATACAGAGGAGATGAGATGATCCCCCCTTTATAGTTTCCTTCTTTTTGGGGTCACTCCGGGCACTGACTCTAGGGAATGTTCACCAGAGATTTTTCTGCTTATAACAACATTTAGAAATATATGCCTCCCCCCCCCCCCCCCAATGATCATAGGAATCAATAGACTGGAGGGGACCCTAGTGACGCCTTTTCTGGGCTTGCTCTGTGACCTGTGCAGAGGTCATTGTACAGGGAGGAGGAGGTAACATCACTAGTCCAACTTCTATATCCAGAACTGAGAACAGGGGTTAGATGTAATTTACATTTACAACCTATAGGATACCTTCTGACAACCCAAACAGGACCCTCAATTTACCATTTCCCATACGGTGGCTCCATTTGATCCTAATTAGGTCCAGGCATGCAGGAAGGGATGGGAAACAAAAATGGTCTCACTGAGCAGAAACATCACCTGATCAGATGGATCCAGATCTCTGTGGCCCCGTGCTGGGGGGGGGGGGGGGGGGGCTGGGGGGTATAATTGGGCACAAGCAGCATGAATGGATGAGCCCTTCCTGTCAGGTGTGAACAGTCCTGTAGTGTAGGAGGTGTAATGGTTTGGGGAGGGGAGACCTCTCGTTATGGTAAGCGAGTTCTGTAGTCATTTTCTTTTTGCTTTAGGTTTTGCTTATGTGTGACATATTTATTTTACTATCAGAGGGGGTTGATAAATTTGGCTTACATAAGCAAAAAACAATAAATGACTTTAGAACAGCACTTTGTAACCTCACATCAAGTCGCAGCTGTGAAAAAAAATGTGCGATATATATATATATATATATATATATGTATATGTATGTTTATTACATTTTTTACCATTTTTTTCTACCTAAATGTTCTAACCAATTTTTTTTCTTCTCATTTCAGATCTGTGTATCCTGTGGACTACTTCAGATTTGGTGGACTACTACGTTGACCAGCGTTTTTTTTTGTTTTTGTTTAATAGTTACCGAGCGCTTGTGGGGGAGTGTTTTTTTTTTAAATAAAAGTTTTATAAATGTGTTGTTATTTTTTTTTTAATTTACTTTACAGGCTTAGTAGTGGAAGCTGTCTTATAGACGGAATCCATTACTAAGCTGGGGCTTAGTGTTAGCCCCAAAAACACAGGGATGCCAGGAAGAGCCGGTACCAACAGGCCCAGAGGATCAAAAATGATGCTCCTGGGCCTAGATGGTAACAGGCTGGCGTTATTTAGGCTGGGGAGGGCCAATAACAATGGTCCTTGCCCACCCTGATAGCGTCAGGCTGTTGCTACTTTGTTGGTATCTGGCTGAAAATGAAAATATACCCCACACGTTTTTTTCATAAATAATAAAAAAATAAAAAAAATGCATAGGATTCCCCCCCCCCCCCTATTTTCATTCTCAGCCAGATACCAACCAAGCAGCAACAGCCTGACGTCACCAGGGTGGGCAAGGACCATTGTTACTAGGGATCGACCGATATCTTTTTTTTAGGGCCGATGCCGATAATCGGAGCAGGTTAGGGCCGATAGCTGATAACTTATACCGATATTCCGGTATAAGTTATCGGCTATTTAACCCCCTGCGACACTGCTGCAGATCATTGATTTAGAGCGGGCGCTTTAAATCAATGATGTGCAGTGGCTTTTGCGGGGCCATAGGCCGCCGCCGCCACCACCCGCTTCTCTCCCCTACCTGTCAGGGTGGTCCGGGCCATCCATCCATCGTTCCTGTAGCGTCCGGGGGCGTTCCGGGTGGTCCGGTCCGGGCTGTCCTTCTTCTCCGGCGGTCATCTTCTCCACTCCGGGAAGGCTCCGGCCTAGTACGCTGCATAGACGCCGCTGCGCAGTGACGCCCGTGCGCAGCGACGCACCTGACGTCACGGCGTAGCGGCGTCTATGCAGCGTACTAGGCCGGAGCCTTCCCGGAGTGGAGAAGATGACCGCCGGAGAAGAAGGACAGCCCGGACCGGACCACCCGGAACGCCCCCGGACGCTACAGGAACGATGGATGGATGGCCCGGACCACCCCCATTACGGGTAAGTTTAATTTTTTTATTGACTGGGAGGGTGGGGGAGGGGCCCGACCGGTATAGCGGTATGGGAAAAATCCATACCGGTATACCGCCTAGCATCACGGTGGGGGGTGCGGTGGGTCGGCGGTGCGGCGGGTCGAGGGGGTGGCGATCGCGGTGCGGTGGGGGCGATGCGGGGGGCGGGGCATTATCGGCAAGATAATTGCCGATACCGATAATGCCCAAAATCGTGATTATCGGCCGATAATATCGGCCATACCGATAATCGGTTGATCCCTAATTGTTACTGGCCCTCCCGAGCTTAAATAACCCTGGCACGCCATTTTCTCTGGGCCTGTCGGTACCGGCTCTTCCCGACCCCCCTGAGGCGGTGGGTACCAGGGTAAAAATTGGGGACTGGCGCTAGCTGTTTTTGCCCCAGCACTTGCAACTTTTCGTGTGACTTTTTGTAAAGCTCTCCAACCACCTGCCCGCCCGCATCTACCACCCACCCACTAGCGACTGCAGGACTACAAGTCCCAGAATGCCCTTACAGTGAGGACATGCTGGGAGTTTTAGTCCCAAACGCTTGCAGACAGTGGGAGATGTTAGTGGGTGACGGGGAGCTGAGCTGCGCAAAAAGTCGCACAAATAGGTCAAAGGTCAGACCTGGCTTACACTTGCGACTTTATGAAGAGGGTGTGCGACTTTTTTTTTTTGCTTCCGTGCGACTTTGGCACTTTATACATTCCCGACCACTGCAAAGTGAAAACTGAAAATTGCTTAGGTAGGGCTGACTGGTATTATTTGTTTACCCACAAAAGTCACACAAAAAGTTGCTTACGCGCATGTGCGACTTATTTAGCAACTTTTGTAAGCAAAAAAAACCTCTAACTCCCTTGATAAATCTCCTTCCCTAAATTTACTATATACCCTAAAAATTTTCATTGCAATCGCTCGTGCGCACGTTATGGTCCTCAGCTGCAGCGCAAACCATCCTGTGCGGTTAGAAGAATCACAGCGCCGCCGACCTATTCTGATCTCCGCTTCATCCACTAGAGGGGGCACATCCTGCGCTAACTCTTAGGATAAAGGGGCTTATATGGCCACCCTAGGAGGACCCTCAGGATCGCCTGTACCTTACTGCTTATAGATTGTTACCACCTAATAGACTACACTACGGGAGGAATATGTCACATGACAACTCTCCTCCCTGTATATATGGAAATTCAGCTATAAATTAAAGTATTTTTTTTTTTTTAAATGCACTTCACTTATGAAATTCACGAATGCACTCTTCATTTTTGGGTTTTGAAGATCTCTTTGGAACCCAACGTCAGTGTGCAGGCAAAAAAATTATAGAAACATAAATGCTCACTGTACCCCTTATTACATTTCGTGAGGGGTGTAGTTTCCAAAATGGGGTCACAAATGGGGTCCATTGTTCTGGCACTATGGGGCTTTGTAAACACATGTAGCCTTCAATTCCAGACAAATTTTCTCTTCAAAAGCCCAATGGCGCTCCTCTTCTGAGCATTGTTGTTCGCCCGCAGAAAACTTTACATCCATATATGGGGTATGTTCTCACTCAGAAAAAATGGGGTTACAAATTTTGGGGGCTTTTTTCCTATTTTCCCTTGTGAAAATGAAAAAGTTAGGGTAACACCAGCATTTTAGTGAAAACTATTTTTTTTTTCATTTTCCCATCCAACTTTAACGGAAATTTGTCAAACACCTGTAGGATGTTAAGGCGCACTATACCCCTTGTTACATTCCGTGAGGGGTGTAGTTTCCAAAATGGGGTCACATGTGGGTATTTATTTTTTTGCGTTTATGTCAGAACCGCTGTAAAATCAGCCACCCTTGTGCAAATCACCAATTTAGGCCTCAAATGTACATAGTGCGCTCTCACTCCTGAGCTTTGTTGTGCGCCCGCAGAGCATTTACGCCCACATATCGGGTATTTCCGTACTCAGGAGAAGTTGTTACAAATTTTGGGGGTCTTTTTTTCCTATTACCGCATATGAAAATAAAAAGTAGGGGGCAACACCAGAATGTTAGTGCTAATTTTTTTTTTTTTTTTTACACTAAAAGGCTGGTTTCCCCCCCAACTTTTCCTTTTCATAAGGGGTAAAATGAGAAAAAGCCCCCCAAAATTTGTAGTGCAATTTCTCCTGAGTACGGAAATACCCCATATATGGCCCTAAACTTTTTCCTTGAAATACGACAGGGCTCCCAAGTGAGAGCCCCATGCGCATTTGAGGACTAAATTAGGGATTGCATAGGGGTGGACAAAGAGGTATTCTACGGCAGTGATTCCAAACAGGGTGCCTCCAGCTGTTGCTAAACTCCCAGCATGCCTGGACAGTCAGTGGCTGTCCAGAAATGCTGGGAGTTGTTCTTTTGCAACAGCTGGAGGCTCGGTTTTGGAAACACTGCCGTACGATAAGTTTTTCATTTTTATTGGGGGGACACTGTAAGGGGGAGCATTTGTAGTGTTTTACCCTTTATTATGTGTTAGTGTAGTGTAGTGTTTTTAGGATACATTTGCACTGGCAGAGGTTTACAGTGAGTTTACCGCTAAGAGTTTGCGCTGTGGCGGCACACTGGTTGGAAAACCTTCACTTAGGTTCTGCTACCTAACTCGGTATTTTCCAACCAGTGTGCCTCCAGCTGAAAAGCTACAGTTTAGAGACCACTGCACAGTGATCTCCAAACTGTGGCCCTCCAGATGTTGCAAAACTACAAATCCCAGCATGGCCAAACAGCAAACAGCTGTGTGGGCATGCTAGGAGTTGTAGTTTTGCAACATCTGGAGGGCTACAGTTTAGAGACCACTGTATAGTGGTCTCGAACTGTAGCCCTCCAGATGTTGCTAGGCAACTCACCGGCTTCCGTAGGATCCAGTGAGCCAGCCGGACGTCATCGCCGCAGCTGAGAGGTAAGTGGACTTCGGCGCCAGTCCTCCTCGGTTTCCCCGTTCTTCCGCACCTATTGTGGGTGGGCAGAATGGCGAAACCAAAAGTCACCCCCCCTGATCTGCTATTGTTCGTCGCTTCAATATGACCAATAGCAGTGATAGGAGGGGTGGCACCCCTGCCACCTCACTCCTATCCCTTCAGGGGGATCATGGGTGTCTTGGACAACCCCGATCCCCCTTATTTTCCGGGTCACCACAGACCTGTATGACCCGGAATTGCGCAAATCGCTGGTGTGAACTCACCAGCGATTTGCTGCGATCACCGACATGATGACCCCCTTGGGCATTTGCGCGGGGTGCCTGCTGATCGAAATTCCC
Source organism: Hyla sarda (assembly GCF_029499605.1). Lineage (NCBI taxonomy): Eukaryota > Metazoa > Chordata > Amphibia > Anura > Hylidae > Hyla > Hyla sarda. The sequence goes on along the minus strand of NC_079189.1, from coordinate 3,386,655 downwards.
ACGGCCGTACATGTACGTCATGGTTCCTGAACAGGTTAATGTTATGTGATAATAAAATTGGATTTTATTTTTGACTCAATTAAGTGTAAGCTCTACATTTCTTTGGTGTACAAGGAATGTTAAAGATCATATGGTGAAGAGTCATTTTCTGGCCAGCGTAGGAGGTTCCCGGCTGAGGTCTCCGCCCACAAGGTCTTTCAGAAAGTAAAAGGAATGAATAACCCAATTGATGGATGTAAGTAAAACTAAATGAACTGAACTAAATGACTGAGCACAGTTTCTAATCCGCAGTTACAAATCCTGCGCATCAAATCTGCGCAAAATCCAATATATGTGAATGTACCCTTATCATCTATTCTCATATTATCATCTATCCTAATATCATCTATTCTAATATAATCATCTATTCTAATATCATCTATTCTAATATCATCTATTCTAATATCATCATCTATTCTAATATCATCATCTATTCTAATATCATCATCTATTCTAATATCATCTATTCTAATATTATCTATTCTAATATCATCTATTCTAATATAATCATCTATTCTAATACTATCTATTCTAATATAATCATCTATTCTAATATAATCATCTATTCTAATATCATCTATTCTAATATCATCTATTCTAATATCATCTATTCTAATATAATCATCTATTCTAATATAATCATCTATTCTAATATCATCATCTATTCTAATATTATCATCTATTCTAATATCATCATCTATTCTTATATCATCATCTATTCTAATATCATCTATTCTAATATCATCTATTCTAATATCATCTATTCTAATATCATCTATTCTAATATCATCATCTATTCTAATATCATCATCTATTCTAATATCATCATCTATTCTAATATCATCATCTATTCTAATATCATCTATTCTAATATCATCATCTATACTAATATCATCATCTATTCTAATATCATCATCTATTCTAATATCATCTATTCTAATATCATCTATTTTAATATCATCATCTATTCTAATATCATCTATTCTAATATCATCTATTCTAATATCATCATCTATTCTAATATCATCTATTCTAATATCATCATCTATTCTAATATCATCATCTATTCTAATATCATCTATTCTAATATCATCTATTCTAATATCATCATCTATTCTAATATCATCTATTCTAATATCATCATCTATTCTAATATCATCTATTCTAATATCATCTATTCTAATATCATCTATTCTAATATCATCTATTCTAATATCATCATCTATTCTAATATCATCTATTCTAATATCACCATCTATTCTAATATCATCATCTATTCTAATATCATCTATTGTAATATTATCATCTATTCTAATATCATCATCTATTCTAATATCATCATCTATTCTAATATCATCATCTATTCTAATATCATCATCTATTCTAATATCATCATTATTCTAATATAATCATCTATTCTCATATTATCATCTATCCTAATATCATCTATTCTAATATAATCATCTATTCTAATATCATCTATTCTAATATCATCATCTATTCTAATATCATCATCTATTCTAATATCATCATCTATTCTAATATCATCTATTCTAATATCATCTATTCTAATATTATCTATTCTAATATCATCTATTCTAATATAATCATCTATTCTAATATCATCATCTATTCTTATATCATCATCTATTCTAATATCATCATCTATTCTAATATCATCTATTCTAATATAATCATCTATTCTAATATTGTCATCTATTCTAATATCGTCATCTATTCTAATATCGTCATCTATTCTAATATCATCTATTCTAATATCATCATCTATTCTAATATCATCTATTCTAATATCATCATCTATTCTAATATCATCTATTCTAATATCATCATCTATTCTAATATCATCATCTATTCTAATATCATCTATTCTAATATCATCATCTATTCTAATATAATCTATTCTAATATCATCATCTATTCTAATATCACCATCTATTCTAATATCATCATCTATTCTAATATCATCATCTATTCTAATATCATCATCTATTCTAATATCATCTATTCTAATATCATCTATTCTAATATCATCATCTATTCTAATATCATCATCGATTCTAATATCATCATCGATTCTAATATCATCATCTATTGTAATATCATCATCTATTCTAATATCATCATCTATTCTAATATCATCTATTCTAATATCATCATCTATTCTAATATCATCTATTCTAATATCATCATCTATTCTAATATCATCATCTATTCTAATATCATCTATTCTAATATCATCATCTATTCTAATATAATCTATTCTAATATCATCATCTATTCTAATATCACCATCTATTCTAATATCATCATCTATTCTAATATCATCATCTATTCTAATATCATCATCTATTCTAATATCATCTATTCTAATATCATCTATTCTAATATCATCATCTATTCTAATATCATCATCGATTCTAATATCATCATCGATTCTAATATCATCATCTATTGTAATATCATCATCTATTCTAATATCATCATCTATTCTAATATCATCTATTCTAATATCATCATCTATTCTAATATAATCAAATATCATCATCTATTCTAATACCATCTATTCTAATATCATCATCTATTCTAATATAATCATCTATTCTAATATCATCTATTCTAATATCATCTATTCTAATATCATAATCTATTCTAATACCATCTATTCTAATATCATCATCTATTCTAATATAATCTAATATCATCATCTATTCTAATACCATCTATTCTAATATCATCATCTATTCTAATATTATCATCTATTCTAATATCATCATCTATTCTAATATAATCTAATATCATCATCTATTCTAATACCATCTATTCTAATATTATCATCTATTCTAATATCATCATCTATTCTAATATCATCATCTATTCTAATATCATCTATTCTAATATCATCATCTATTCTAATATCATCATCTATTCTAATATAATCATCTATTCTAATATAATCATCTATTCTAATATCATCATCTATTCTAATATCATCATCTATTCTAATATCATCATCTATTCTAATATCATCTATTCTAATATCATCATCGATTCTAATATCATCTATTCTAATATCATCATCTATTCTAATATCACCTATTCTAATATCACCTATTCTAATATCATCATCTATTCTAATATCATCATCTATTCTGATATCATCTATTCTAATATCATCTATTCTAATATCATCATCTATTCTAATATCATCATCTATTCTAATATCATCTATTCTAATATCATCTATTCTAATATCATCATCGATTCTAATATCATCTATTCTAATATCATCATCTATTCTAATATTATCATCTATTCTAATATCATCTATTCTAATATGTTCATCTATTCTAATATCATCATCTATTCTAATATCATCATCTATTCTAATATCATCATCTATTCTAATATCATCATCTATTCTAATATCATCATCTATTCTAATATCATCATCTATTCTAATATCATCATCTATTCTAATATCATCTATTCTAATATCATCATCTATTCTAATATCATCATCTATTCTAATATCATCATTATTCTAATATAATCATCTATTCTAATATCATCTATTCTAATATAATCATCTATCCTAATATCATCTATTCTAATATAATCATCTATTCTAATATCATCTATTCTAATATCATCATCTATTCTAATATCATCATCTATTCTAATATCATCATCTATTCTAATATAATCATCTATTCTAATATCATCATCTATTCTAATATCATCATCTATTCTAATATAATCATCTATTCTAATATCATCATCTATTCTAATATCATCTATTCTAATATCATCATCTATTCTAATATCACCATCTATTCTAATATCATCATCTATTCTAATATAATCATCTATTCTAATATCATCATCTATTCTAATATCATCTATTCTAATATCATCATCTATTCTAATATCATCATCTATTCTAATATCATCATCTATTCTAATATCATCTATTCTAATATCACCTATTCTAATATCATCATCTATTCTAATATTATCATCTATTCTAATATCATCTATTCTAATATCATCATCTATTCTAATATCATCATCTATTCTAATATCATCATCTATTCTAATATCATCATCTATTCTAATATCATCATCTATTCTAATATAATCATCTATTCTAATATCATCATCTATTCTAATATCATCATCTATTCTAATATCATCATCTATTCTAATATCATCTATTCTAATATCATCATCTATTCTAATATCATCATCTATTCTAATATCATCATCTATTCTAATATCATCATCTATTCTAATATCATCATCTATTCTAATATCATCATCTATTCTAATATAATCATCTATTCTAATATCATCATCTATTCTAATATCATCATCTATTCTAATATCATCTATTCTAATATCATCATCTATTCTAATATCATCATCTATTCTAAAATAATCATCTATTCTAATATCATCATCTATTCTAATATCATCATCTATTCTAATATCATCATCTATTCTAATATCATCATCTATTCTAATATCATCTATTTTAATATCATCATCTATTCTAATATCATCTATTCTAATATCATCTATTCTAATATCATCTATTCTAATATCATCATCTATTCTAATATCATCATCTATTCTAATATTATCATCTATTCTAATATCATCTATTCTAATATCATCATCTATTCTAATATCATCATCTATTCTAATATAATCATCTATTCTAATATAATCATCTATTCTAATATTATCATCTATTCTAATATCATAATCTATTCTAATATTATCATCTATTCTAATATCATCTATTCTAATATAATCATCTATTCTAATATAATCATCTATTCTAATATAATCATCTATTCTAATATCATCATCTATTCTAATATAATCATCTATTCTAATATCATCATCTATTCTAATTTTATCTATTCTAATATCATCTATTCTAATATCATCATCTATTCTAATATCATCATCTATTCTAATATCATCATCTATTCTAATATCATCATCTATTCTAATATCATCATCTATTCTAATATTATCATCTATTCTAATATTATCATCTATTCTAATATCATCTATTCTAATATTATCATCTATTCTAATATCATCATCTATTCTAATATCATCTATTCTAATATCATCATCTATTCTAATATCATCTATTCTAATATCATCTATTCTAATATAATCATCTATTCTAATATTATCATCTATTCTAATATCGTCATCTATTCTAATATCATCATCTATTCTAATATCGTCATCTATTCTAATATCATCTATTCTAATATTATCATCTATTCTAATATCATCATCTATTCTAATATCATCATCTATTCTAATATCATCATCTATTCTAATATCATCATCTATTCTAATATCATCTATTCTAATATTATCATCTATTCTAATATCATCATCTATTCTAATATCATCTATTCTAATATTATCATCTATTCTAATATCATCATCTATTCTAATATCATCTATTCTAAAATCATCATCTATTCTAATATCATCATCTATTCTAATATTATCATCTATTCTCATATCATCTATTCTAATATCATCTATTCTCATATAATCATCTATTCTAATATCATCTATTCTAATATCATCATCTATTCTAATATCATCATCGATTCTAATATAATCATCTATTCTAATATAATCATCTATTCTAATATCATCATCTATTCTAATATCATCATCTATTCTAATTTTATCTATTCTAATATCATCTATTCTAATATCATCATCTATTCTAATATCATCATCTATTCTAATATCATCATCTATTCTAATATCATCATCTATTCTAATATTATCATCTATTCTAATATTATCATCTATTCTAATATCATCTATTCTAATATTATCATCTATTCTAATATCATCATCTATTCTAATATCATCTATTCTAATATCATCATCTATTCTAATATCATCTATTCTAATATCATCTATTCTAATATAATCATCTATTCTAATATTATCATCTATTCTAATATCGTCATCTATTCTAATATCATCATCTATTCTAATATCGTCATCTATTCTAATATCATCTATTCTAATATTATCATCTATTCTAATATCATCATCTATTCTAATATCATCATCTATTCTAATATCATCATCTATTCTAATATCATCTATTCTAATATTATCATCTATTCTAATATCATCATCTATTCTAATATCATCTATTCTAATATTATCATCTATTCTAATATCATCATCTATTCTAATATCATCTATTCTAATATTATCATCTATTCTAATATCATCATCTATTCTAATATCATCTATTCTAAAATCATCATCTATTCTAATATTATCATCTATTCTAATATTATCATCTATTCTCATATCATCTATTCTAATATCATCTATTCTCATATAATCATCTATTCTAATATCATCTATTCTAATATCATCATCTATTCTAATATCATCATCGATTCTAATATCATCATCTATTCTAATATCATCATCTATTCTAATATCATCATCTATTCTAATATCATCTATTCTAATATCATCATCTATTCTAATATCATCATCTATTCTAATATAATCAAATATCATCATCTATTCTAATACCATCTATTCTAATATCATCATCTATTCTAATATAATCATCTATTCTAATATCATCTATTCTAATATCATCTATTCTAATATCATAATCTATTCTAATACCATCTATTCTAATATCATCATCTATTCTAATATAATCTAATATCATCATCTATTCTAATATCATCATCTATTCTAATATTATCATCTATTCTAATATCATCATCTATTCTAATATAATCATCTATTCTAATATTATCATCTATTCTAATATCATCATCTATTCTAATATAATCTAATATCATCATCTATTCTAATACCATCTATTCTAATATTATCATCTATTCTAATATCATCTATTCTAATATCATCATCTATTCTAATATCATCATCTATTCTAATATCATCATCTATTCTAATATCATCATCTATTCTAATATCATCATCTATTCTAATATCATCATCTATTCTAATATCATCTATTCTAATATCATCATCTATTCTAATATCATCATCTATTCTAATATCATCATCTATTCTAATATCATCATCTATTCTAATATCATCATCTATTCTAATATCATCATCTATTCTAATATCATCATCTATTCTAATATCATCATCTATTCTAATATCATCTATTCTAATATCATGTAATCTAATATTATCATCTATTCTAATATCATTGTGCTGCCTTCGCAATGTATTTTACATGCTTGGCACTCAGCAGGGTCTGTTCCTTTAAGACCCTCCATTTTCTTGAAGCCTAGAGGCGGGCCTTCTCTCTAAAACATAGGGCTAGCTCCGGCATGTCTCATTCATTCCAGCTCCAGCCACCACAGTGACCAGATCCACAGGACTTCTTAAAGCTAATACAGACTGCAAATCTGATAAATACCAAAGCCTGTGAGTAAGGAATTGCTAGTTATCTTGTGTAGAGAGATGCTCGGCATTTGTAGATAGATAATGTGTTTTCAGTGTGTAGTAAGTGAGCACATGTTAGACTATCTATGTATTAGCTATGCATAATGTAAGGCACTTGAATAGCCATGCTTATATCTGTCTTTCATATGTTTGTTTTACAGTTTTACCGCACTTTCATTATATCTCAGTAAAGATTACATCAGTTAAGCAAACCAGCGTGTCTTTCCTTGAGATTCGGTATAAACTTGATGTGAAGCTGTGTCCACGAGACAGCGGAGACATTATAGTAAAAAGGCTTTTAAAACGTTATCAGAAGCAGTTAATCAGCTTTGAATCGTCTGCAACAGTAAAAAAGACTCATAAATCCTGTGCCCTGCAGTCTGTGTCGGAGTAAGGGCGCGAAGCACTAGAAAGTGAAACTAATTCTCTCACGTGCTATAACACCGCTGTGCTGTGTCCAGTCATCATCATTATCTGCGCTGCCAGCTAAATCAAGATGCAGAACCCAGAGAACAGCACTCTGACAGTTAACCCTCAATGCTCCTATAAAGAGGAAGACACCTTGCAAAGAAGTAGATCTAGGTGCACAACATTGTCTAGAGCGTCCAGTCAAACAAATCTAACTTCGGTTAGCGCCGATGCATCAAGATTTAAACGCCATAGTTCTAGACACTCAAGCACCACCAGCCTGTCATCCGCTAGCGCCATAGCAACTAAGGCAAGAGCGAAAGCAGAGGCAGCTTGTGCAATGGCGTCCTATGCAAAGCAGGAAGCTGAATTGATGAAAGAACAAGCTGAAGCACTTAGAAGAAAAGCTGAAGTGCAAGCATCTTTACACTTACTGCAACAGCAGAAAAACGCTGCAGCAGCCTTAGCCGAGGCAGAAGTTCTCACAAGGGCTGCCGAAGCTCAGTTCGCTGACATAGAAACCCAGATGTCACCCCTCAGCGCAAGCCAACGTACCCGTGAGTACATACAGTCACAAGCAACCATGTACACTGACCAGCAGTTCAATGACACATCAAGGCCATCATTGACTCCACCAGCAATAAGCAACTTTGATTATACGCAACACTGCAAGACTGAATCAGAACCTCAGGGTAGGAAGTCAAGTGGTCACATCCTCAGAGACCAATCTGCCAACCTGACAAGAGTGCAAACGGATGCTGATGTACTCCCTCCTCAAGCAAATACAAGTCTGGATTATAGCAGAAAGACTTACAACAGAGGAGAAGAAAGCAGACTTAGTCAAGTACCTCATCAGCCTTACCAGCCGCAGCCATACCCTGAGTTTACACCCAGGAAGTATTCACCAGATGCAGCAAGAGCTACAGAGGTAGCAAGATTCCTGATGCGCCGTGAGATAGTGAGCGCTGGTCTCATGAAATTCGATGACCGTCCAGAAAACTACTGGGCCTGGAAGTCATCTTTCCTAAGCGGTACCCAAGACTTAGATCTGACAGACAGAGAAAAGCTTGATCTGCTCGTCAAATGGCTAGGACCAGAGTCCACTGAGCAAGCCCAAAGAATCAGATCAGTACATGTTCATGACGCAGCAGCAGGACTTGCAATAGTGTGGAGGAGACTAGAACACTGCTATGGGTCACCTGAAGTGATTGAAGATGCTCTTCTGAAGAGGATAGAAAACTATCCAAGAATGACAAACAAAGACAATCAAAAGCTGAGAGGGTTTGGGGACCTACTCTTAGAAATAGAAGCCGCTAAGTCTAGTGGATATCTGCCAGGTCTCTCATACTTAGATACAGCACGTGGAGTTGATCCCATAATCGAGAAACTTCCTTTCAACTTGCAGGAAAGGTGGGTCACTCAAGCATCAAGATACAAGAAAGAACAACGAGTCGCATTTCCATCATTTGCCTTCCTTGCTGAATTCATCGTAGATCAAGCTGAAACACGCAATGATCCAAGCTTTGCTTTCCTGAACAAGAGAACTGCAAGCTCCCCAAAGGTAGAGCAAAAACATCCAACGCCTTACAAAGAACGCAGAGCAACAGTTTCTGTACGTAAGACAGAAGTCTCGCCTGAGTCTGCAGTCAATCAGGAAGACAACACAAGTAAGAAAGTTGAGGAGCCAGACAAAATATGTCTAATCCACAACAAGCCTCATCCACTAAGAAAATGTCGCAGTTTCAGAAGTAAGACGTTAGAAGAGCGCAAAGCTTACCTTAAAGACAATCACATTTGTTTCAGATGTTGCGGTTCAATTCAGCATCTTGCAAAAGACTGTACAAAAACAATAAAATGCACAGAGTGCAACAGTGATAAACACCTGTCAGCACTGCACCCAGGACCACCACCATGTAAACAAGAAGTTCCAGCAACTCAAGAAGATCATGGTGGGGAGCAAGGCGAGAGTACAACGCCAACAGTAACCTCAAAGTGTACTGAGATCTGTACAGAGCAGGGCCGCCCCAGATCATGTTCCAAGATATGCTTAGTCAAGGTGTATCCTGCAGGCTTCAGAGAAAAAGCAATCAAGATGTACACAGTCTTGGATGAACAGAGTAACAGATCTCTGGCAAAAACAGAGTTCTTTGACCTCTTCGGTGACAAAGGAAGTCCAACTCCATACACCCTGAAGACTTGTTCTGGAGTTGTAGAGACAACAGGGAGAAGAGCAAACAACTACATCATTGAGTCATTAGATGGAAAGACAAAGGTGACTCTTCCTACCCTCATAGAATGTGATGAGATACCAGACGACAGGTCAGAGATCCCACACCTGAAGTTGCTCGTCATCACCCCCATCTGGTGCGAATAGCAGACCAGATACCAGCACTAGATCCAGATGCTGCAATCATCCTTCTACTTGGGAGAGATATCCTCAAAGTGCACAAAGTCAGAGAACAGTACAATGGGCCACACAATGCACCATTTGCACAACGCCTTGATCTCGGATGGGTCATCGTTGGAGAAGTATGTCTAGACGGACTCCACAAACCAGAAAAGGTAAATGTCTACAGAACACATCTGTTACAGAATGGTCGTACATCTTGTCTTTGCCCATGTACCAACAGTCTACACATTAAAGAGAGACTTGTAAACCCAACACATCATCCGAGTATCCAGAGGTGCATGGAAGACTTAGCCTCAACTGGAGATACAGATGAACTGGGCTGTAAGGTGTTTGAAAGAACACGAGATGACGACAAGCTAGCACCCTCGGTGGAAGATACTCTCTTCCTTGAGATCATGGACAGAGAAGTCTTCAGAGACAAATCAGGCAGCTGGGTAGCCCCTCTACCCTTCCGGTCACCACGCCATCGCCTTCCTGACAACAAGGTACAAGCAGAGAAACGCTTCACCTCGTTGCAGCACATGCTACAAAGAAAGCCAAATATGAAGAAACACTTCCAAGCCTTCATGCAGAAGATCTTTGATAACGATCAAGCTGAAAAGGCACCACCACTACAAGAGAACCAAGAACACTGGTACTTACCAATATTTGGGGTGTACCATCCTCAGAAACCAGGCCAGATACGGGTAGTATTTGACTCTAGTGCGAAGCACAAAGGCCTCTCACTAAATGATGTCCTTCTCAGCGGACCTGACCTGAACAATACACTCCTTGGAGTACTCATCAGGTTCAGAAAAGAACTCGTAGCAGTGACAGCAGACGTACAACAGATGTTCTACTGTTTCCTTGTTCGTGAAGATCACAGAGACTACTTAAGGTTCCTGTGGTATGCAGACAATGACTTTAACAAAGAAATCACAGAGTACAGGATGAAGGTACATGTGTTTGGAAACAGCCCTTCTCCAGCTGTAGCTATCTACAACCTGAGACGAGCAGCACAACAAGGTGAAAGACATGGTCAAGAAGCCACACAGTTCGTCATGAAGAACTTCTACGTAGATGATGGACTTGCTTCTTTCTCCAGCAACGAAGAAGCTATCAACGTCCTGAAAAGTACAAGAGAAATGTTGGCAGAATCCAACATAAGACTGAACAAGGTAGCTTCCAACAGCAACAGAGTCATGGAAGCATTTCCAATGGAAGACCGTGCTAAAGACCTCAAAGACTTGGATCTAGGAACAGAATCACCACCCTTGCAAAGAAGTCTTGGGATTAGTTGGGACCTGAAGACTGACAGTTTCACCTTCAGGGTCTCCAGAGAAGAGAAGCCATTCACAAAAAGAGGTGTCCTATCTACAGTCAACAGTCTTTACGACCCCCTGGGGTTCGTAGCACCCATCATCATGCAAGGCAAAGCTCTTTTGAGACAGATCACTACTGAGCAAGAACAAAGTGACTGGGACATACCTCTACCTGAAGAGAAGGAAATGCAGTGGAAGTTGTGGAAAGACTCATTGTTAGAGCTTGAACAACTCAACATCCCTAGACCATACGTATCTGTTTCCTTGTCTGCTACAAAGAGAAGAGAAATATGCATATTCTCTGACGCCTCCACTATGGCTATCGCATCTGTCGCCTACCTTAGGGTAATAGACACTGAGGGACAAAGCCATGTCGGGTTCCTCATGGGAAAATCTAAGCTGGCTCCCAGACCTGCTCACACTGTCCCACGTCTAGAACTTTGTGCTGCTGTCTTAGCTGTAGAAATGGCAGACATGATTACAACAGAACTGGACATCGAGATCCATGCAATGAACTTTTATACAGACAGCAAGATTGTGTTAGGATATATTCACAATGCTTCAAGAAGATTTTATACATACGTGGCCAACAGAGTGACACGTATCAGAAAGTCTACAAGTCCAGAACAGTGGCATTACATCAGCACTGACAAGAACCCCGCTGATCATGGGACAAGACTAGTGCCAGCCGCTGCGCTCAAGCAAACTAACTGGTTTGTAGGTCCATCCTTTCTTCGTAAACCAGAAACCAAAGAAAATACTCAGGTAGAGACCTTTCAGCTCATAGAACCAGATCAAGACAAAGAGGTAAAACCTCAAGTGACAGTTTGTAGGACTATAGTTACAAGAGACAGTCTGGGCGCTCATAGATTTGAAAGGTTTTCTAGCTGGAAGTCGCTGACCCGTGCAATCGGAAAACTTATCTGTCTAGCCAGATCCTCCTGCAGAGCTACCAATACTGATCAGCATAGCAATGACCACCTTGAACAAGCCAAGGTCACGATCATCAGATGCATCCAGCAGGAAGTCTTTAAAGAAGAAATCCAAAGCCTTATGAAAAAGGAAGAGATTTCTCGACACAATACGCTAAAGAAGTTGAACCCTATCCTCGACGAAGATGGAGTGTTAAGAATTGGAGGTCGCTTGTCGGCAGCAGATACAACTATCCAAGAGAGACATCCCTTCATCATACCCAAAAATCATCACATCGCTCTTCTTCTGGTGAGACATTATCACGAGCAAGTCGCACATCAAGGTCGACACTTCACTGAAGGAGCGGTACGGTCAGCAGGGTTGTGGATCATAGGAGGTAAGAGACTAGTCTCCAGTGTGATCAGCAAATGCGTGACCTGCAAGAAGATTAGAGGGAAACTTGAAGTTCAGAAGATGTCAAACTTACCTGCGGACAGACTTTCTTCAGATCCTCCATTCACTCACGTAGGTCTAGACGTTTTTGGCCCTTGGAACATCTCTTCTCGCAAGACCAGAGGAGGCAGTGCCGAGAGTAAACGTTGGGCTGTTCTGTTCTCCTGCCTGAGTACCAGAGCAGTTCACATTGAAGTGATTGAATCTTTATCCACTTCAAGTTTCATCAATGCCTTGAGAAGATTCTTCTCTATCCGAGGACCAGCAAAATTGATTCGTTCAGACCGTGGCACAAACTTTATTGGGGCTTGCAAAGAGTTGAAGATCATTTCTACAGACTCTGAAACAGGTTCCTATCTTCAAAACCAAGGATGCACTTGGACTTTTAATCCTCCTCACGCATCGCATATGGGAGGAGCCTGGGAGAGGATGATAGGAGTAGCTCGTCGCATTCTGGATGCCATGCTCCTGAAGGTTGGGTCTACTCGCCTCACACATGAAGCTTTGACTACGCTATTGGCTGAAGTCATGGCCATTATGAACTCCAGACCTTTGGTTCCAGTGTCCACAGATCCGGAGATGCCGGCAGTCTTGACACCTGCAATGCTGTTGACTCAGAAGATGGAACCAGTGACAGCCCCCACAGGAGACTTTGACCTCAAGGACTTGTACACCAAGCAATGGAAACAAGTTCAAAGTCTTGCGGACATTTTCTGGAAGAGATGGAGACAGGAATACCTGGTGACACTCCAGCCACGCAAGAAATGGCAAGATGACAAGCCCAATTTACAAGTTGGAGACGTTGTTTTACTGAAAGACTCTCAGGCCCACAGGAACGAGTGGCCTATTGGACTCATTGTGGGGACTGATCCTAGTAGTGATGCTAGAGTTAGAAAGGTTGAAGTTAGGATTGTTAGACAGGGCATTCCCAAAGTGTATGCAAGACCAATTTCTGAAGTAGTTTTACTCCTGTCCAAGGGTTAGTGGCATAACAAAAAGTATGCCAGGTGGGGAGTGTGCTGCCTTCGCAATGTATTTTACATGCTTGGCACTCAGCAGGGTCTGTTCCTTTAAGACCCTCCATTTTCTTGAAGCCTAGAGGCGGGCCTTCTCTCTAAAACATAGGGCTAGCTCCGGCATGTCTCATTCATTCCAGCTCCAGCCACCACAGTGACCAGATCCACAGGACTTCTTAAAGCTAATACAGACTGCAAATCTGATAAATACCAAAGCCTGTGAGTAAGGAATTGCTAGTTATCTTGTGTAGAGAGATGCTCGGCATTTGTAGATAGATAATGTGTTTTCAGTGTGTAGTAAGTGAGCACATGTTAGACTATCTATGTATTAGCTATGCATAATGTAAGGCACTTGAATAGCCATGCTTATATCTGTCTTTCATATGTTTGTTTTACAGTTTTACCGCACTTTCATTATATCTCAGTAAAGATTACATCAGTTAAGCAAACCAGCGTGTCTTTCCTTGAGATTCGGTATAAACTTGATGTGAAGCTGTGTCCACGAGACAGCGGAGACATTATAATCATCATCTATTCTAATATCATCTATTCTAATATCATCATCTATTCTAATATCATGTAATATAATATTATCATCTATTCTAATATCATCTATTCTAATATCATCATCGATTCTAATATCATCTATTCTAATATCATCATCTATTCTAATATCATCTATTCTAATATCACCTATTCTAATATCATCATCTATTCTAATATCATCATCTATTCTAATATCATCTATTCTAATATCATCTATTCTAATATCATCATCTATTCTAATATCATCATCTATTCTAATATCATCTATTCTAATATCATCATCTATTCTAATATCATCATCGATTCTAATATCATCTATTCTAATATCATCATCTATTCTAATATTATCATCTATTCTAATATCATCTATTCTAATATGTTCATCTATTCTAATATCATCATCTATTCTAATATCATCATCTATTCTAATATCATCATCTATTCTAATATCATCATCTATTCTAATATCATCATCTATTCTAATATCATCATTATTCTAATATAATCATCTATTCTCATATTATCATCTATCCTAATATCATCTATTCTAATATAATCATCTATTCTAATATCATCTATTCTAATATCATCATCTATTCTAATATCATCATCTATTCTAATATCATCATCTATTCTAATATAATCATCTATTCTAATATCATCATCTATTCTAATATCATCATCTATTCTAATATCATCATCTATTCTAATATCATGTATTCTAATATTATCATCTATTCTAATATCATCATCTATTCTAATATCATCATCTATTCTAATATCATCATCTATTCTAATATCATCTATTCTAATATCATCATCTATTCTAATATAATCATCTATTCTAATATCATCATCTATTCTAATATCATCATCTATTCTAATATCATCATCTATTCTAATATCATCATCTATTCTAATATCATCATCTATTCTAATATAATCATCTATTCTAATATCATCATCTATTCTAATATCATCTATTCTAATATCATCTATTCTAATATCATCATCTATTCTAATATCATCATCTATTCTAATATAATCATCTATTCTAATATCATCATCTATTCTAATATAATCTATTCTAATATCATCATCTATTCTAATATCATCATCTATTCTAATATTATCATCTATTCTAATATCATCTATTCTAATATCATCATCTATTCTAATATCATCTATTCTAATATCATCATCTATTCTAATATCATCATCTATTCTAATATCATCTATTCTAATATCACCTATTCTAATATCATCATCTATTCTAATATTATCATCTATTCTAATATCATCTATTCTAATATCATCATCTATTCTAATATCATCTATTCTAATATCATCTATTCTAATATCATCATCTATTCTAATATCATCATCTATTCTAATATCATCATCTATTCTAATATCATCTATTCTAATATCATCTATTCTAATATCATCATCTATTCTAATATCATCATCTATTCTAATATAATCATCTATTCTAATATCATCATCTATTCTAATATCATCTATTCTAATATCATCATCTATTCTAATATCATCATCTATTCTAATATCATCATCTATTCTAATATCATCATCTATTCTAATATCATCATCTATTCTAATATCATCTATTCTAATATCATCTATTCTAATATCATCTATTCTAATATCATCATCTATTCTAATATCATCATCTATTCTAATATCATCATCTATTCTAATATCATCTATTTTAATATCATCATCTATTCTAATATCATCTATTCTAATATCATCTATTCTAATATCATCTATTCTAATATAATCATCTATTCTAATATTATCATCTATTCTAATATCATCATCTATTCTAATATTATCATCTATTCTAATATTATCATCTATTCTAATATCATCTATTCTAATATCATCATCTATTCTAATATCATCATCTATTCTAATATAATCATCTATTCTAATATCATCATCTATTCTAATATCATCTATTCTAATATCATCATCTATTCTAATATCATCATCTATTCTAATATCATCATCTATTCTAATATCATCATCTATTCTAATATCATCATCTATTCTAATATCATCTATTCTAATATCATCTATTCTAATATCATCATCTATTCTAATATCATCATCTATTCTAATATCATCATCTATTCTAATATCATCTATTTTAATATCATCATCTATTCTAATATCATCTATTCTAATATCATCTATTCTAATATCATCTATTCTAATATAATCATCTATTCTAATATTATCATCTATTCTAATATCATCATCTATTCTAATATTATCATCTATTCTAATATTATCATCTATTCTAATATCATCTATTCTAATATCATCATCTATTCTAATATCATCATCTATTCTAATATAATCATCTATTCTAATATAATCATCTATTCTAATATTATCATCTATTCTAATATCATAATCTATTCTAATATTATCATCTATTCTAATATCATCTATTCTAATATAATCATCTATTCTAATATAATCATCTATTCTAATATAATCATCTATTCTAATATCATCATCTATTCTAATATAATCATCTATTCTAATATCATCATCTATTCTAATTTTATCTATTCTAATATCATCTATTCTAATATCATCATCTGTTCTAATAACATCTATTCTAATATCATCATCTATTCTAATATCATCATCTATTCTAATATCATCATCTATTCTAATATTATCATCTATTCTAATATTATCATCTATTCCAATATCATCTATTCTAATATTATCATCTATTCTAATATCATCATCTATTCTAATATCATCTATTCTAATATCATCATCTATTCTAATATCATCTATTCTAATATTATCATCTATTCTAATATCATCTATTCTAATATTATCATCTATTCTAATATCATCATCTATTCTAATATCATCTATTCTAATATAATCATCTATTCTAATATTATCATCTATTCTAATATCGTCATCTATTCTAATATCGTCATCTATTCTAATATCGTCATCTATTCTAATATCATCTATTCTAATATTATCATCTATTCTAATATCATCATCTATTCTAATATCATCATCTATTCTAATATCATCTATTCTAATATTATCATCTATTCTAATATCATCATCTATTCTAATATCATCTATTCTAATATTATCATCTATTCTAATATCATCATCTATTCTAATATCATCTATTCTAAAATAATCATCTATTCTAATATCATCATCTATTCTAATATTATCATCTATTCTCATATCATCGATTCTAATATCATCATCTATTCTAATATCATCTATTCTAATATTATCATCTATTCTCATATAATCATCTATTCTAATATCACCATCTATTCTAATATAATCATCTATTCTAATATCATCTATTCTAATATCCTCATCTATTCTAATATCATCATCTATTCTAATATAATCATCTATTCTAATATCATCTATTCTAATATCATCTATTCTAATATCATCATCTATTCTACTATCATCATCTATTCTAATATCATCATCTATTCTAATATCATCTATTCTAATATCATCATCTATTCTAATATCATCATCTATTCTAATATCATCATCTATTCTAATATCATCTATTCTAATATTATCATCTATTCTAATATCATCATCTATTCTAATATCATCTATTCTAATATTATCATCTATTCTAATATCATCTATTCTAATATCATCATCTATTCTAATATCATCATCTATTCTAATATCATCTGTTCTAATATCATCATCTATTCTAATATCATCATCTATTCTAATATCATCTATTCTAATATCATCTATTCTAATATCATCTATTCTAATATTATCATCTATTCTCATATAATCATCTATTCTAATATCATCTATTCTAATATCATCTATTCTAATATTATCATCTATTCTAATATCATCATCTATTCTAATATAATCTATTCTAATATCATCATCTATTCTAATATCATCTATTCTAATATCATCATCTATTCTAATATCATCTATTCTAATATCATCATCTATTCTAATATCATCATCTATTCTAATATCATCATCTATTCTAATATCATCATCTATTCTAATATCATCATCTATTCTAATATCATCTATTCTAATATCATCATCTATTCTAATATCATCATCTATTCTAATATAATCATCTATTCTAATATAATCATCTATTCTAATATCATCATCTATTCTAATATCATCATCTATTCTAATATCATCATCTATTCTAATATCATCATCTATTCTAATATCATCTATTCTAATATCATCTATTCTATTATCATCATCTATTCTAATATCATCATCTATTGTAATATCATCATCTATTCTAATATCATCATCTATTCTAATATCATCTATTCTAATATCATCATCTATTCTAATATCATCATCTATTCTAATATAATCAAATTTCATCATCTATTCTAATATCATCTATTCTAATATAATCATCTATTCTAATATCATCTATTCTAATATCATCTATTCTAATATCATAATCTATTCTAATACCATCTATTCTAATATCATCATCTATTCTAATATAATCTAATATCATCATCTATTCTAATACCATCTATTCTAATATCATCATCTATTCTAATATTATCATCTATTCTAATATCATCATCTATTCTAATATAATCTAATATCATCATCTATTCTAATACCATCTATTCTAATATTATCATCTATTCTAATATCATCTATTCTAATATCATCATCTATTCTAATATCATCATCTATTCTAATATCATCATCTATTCTAATATCATCTATTCTAATATCATCATCTATTCTAATATCATCATCTATTCTAATATCATCTATTCTAATATCATCATCTATTCTAATATCATCATCTATTCTAATATCATCTATTCTAATATCATCTATTCTAATATCATCATCTATTCTAATATCCTCTATTCTAATATCCTCTATTCTAATATCATCTATTCTAATATCATCTATTCTAATATCATCATCTATTCTAATATCATCATCTATTCTAATATCATCATCTATTCTAATATCATCTATTCTAATATAATCATCTATTCTAATATCATCATCTATTCTAATATCATCATCTATTCTAATATCATCATCTATTCTAATATCTATTCTAATATCATCTATTCTAATATCATCATCTATTCTAATATCATCAATTCTAATATCATCTATTCTAATATCATCATCTATTCTAATATCATCATCTATTCTTATATCATCATCTATTCTAATATCATCTATTCTAATATCATCATCTATTCTAATATCATCATCTATTCTAATATCATCTATTCTAATATTATCATCTATTCTAATATCATCATCTATTCTAATATCATCATCGATTCTAATATAATCTATTCTAATATCATCATCTATTCGAATATCATCTATTCTAATATCATCATCTATTCTAATATCATCTATTCTAATATCATCATCTATTCTAATATCATCATCTATTCTAATATCATCATTTATTCTAATATCATCTATTCTAATATCATCTATTCTAATATCATCTATTCTAATATCATCTATTCTAATATCATCTATTCTAATATCATCATCTATTCTTATATCATCATCTATTCTAATATCATCATTTATTCTAATATCATCATCTATTCTAATATCATCATCTATTCTAATATCATCATCTATTCTAATATCATCATCTATTCTAATATCATCTATTCTAATATCATCATCTATTCTAATATCATCAATTCTCATATAATCATCTATTCTAATATCATCTATTCTAATATTATCATCTATTCTAATATCATCATCTATTCTAATATCATCTATTCTCATATAATCATCTATTCTAATATCATCTATTCTAATATTATCATCTATTCTAATATCATCATCTATTCTAATATCATCATCTATTCTAATATCATCATTTATTCTAAAATCATCATCTATTCTAATATCATCATCTATTCTAATATCATCATCTATTCTAATATCATCATCTATTCTAATATCATCTATTCTAATATCATCTATTCTAATATCATCATCTATTCTAATATCATCATCTATTCTAATATCATCTATTCTCATATAATCATCTATTCTAATATCATCTATTCTAATATTATCATCTATTCTAATATCATCATCTATTCTAATATAATCATCTATTCTAATATCATCTATTCTAATATCATCTATTCTAATATCATCATCTATTCTAATATCATCATCTATTCTAATATCATCATCTATTCTAATATCATCATCTATTCTAATATCATCATCTATTCTAATATCATCTATTCTAATATTATCATCTATTCTAATATCATCTATTCTAATATCATCATCTATTCTAATATTATCATCTATTCTAATATTATCATCTATTCTAATATTATCATCTATTCTCATATCTATTCTAATATCATCTATTCTCATATAATCATCTATTCTAATATCATCTATTCTAATATCACCATCTATTCTAATATCATCTATTCTAATATTATCATCTATTCTAATATCGTCATCTCTTCTAATATCGTCATCTATTCTAATATCATCATCTATTCTAATATCATCATCTATTCTAATATCATCTATTCTAATATCATCATCTATTCTAATATCATCTATTCTAATATCATCATCTATTCTAAAATCATCATTTATTCTAATATCATCATCTATTCTAATATCATCTATTCTAATATCATCTATTCTCATATAATCATCTATTCTAATATCATCATCTATTCTAATATCATCATCTATTCTAATATCATCATCTATTCTAATATCATCATCTATTCTAATATCATCTATTCTAATATCATCATCTATTCTAATATCATCATTTATTCTAATATCATCATCTATTCTAATATCATCATCTATTCTAATATCATCTATTCTAATATCATCATCTATTCTAATATCATCTATTCTAATATCATCATCTATTCTAATATCATCATCTATTCTAATATCATCATCTATTCTAATATCATCATCTATTCTAATATCATCTATTCTAATATCATCATCTATTCTAATATCATCATCTATTCTAATATCATCATCTATTCTAATATCATCATCTATTCTAATATCATCATCTATTCTAATATCATCATCTATTCTAATATTATCTATTCTAATATAATCATCTATTCTAATATCATCTATTCTAATATCATCATCTATTCCAATATGATCATCTATTCTAATATCATCTATTCTAATATTATCATCTATTCTCATATAATCATCTATTCTCATATAATCATCTATTCTAATATCATCATCTATTCTAATATCATCATCTATTCTAATATCATCATCTATTCTAATATCATCATCTATTCTAATATCATCATCTATTCTAATATCATCATCTATTCTAATATCATCTATTCTAATATCATCATCTATTCTAATATCATCATCTATTCTAATATCATCATCTATTCTAATATCATCTATTCTAATATCATCATCTATTCTAATATCATCATCGATTCTAATATCATCATCGATTCTAATATCATCATCTATTCTAATATCATCATCTATTCTAATATCATCATCTATTCTAATATCATCATCTATTCTAATATCATCTATTCTAATATCATCATCTATTCTAATATCATCTATTCTAATATCATCTATTCTAATATCATCATCTATTCTAATATTATCATCTATTCTAATATTATCATCTATTCTAATATCATCTATTCTAATATCATCATCTATTCTAATATCATCATCTATTCTAATATAATCATCTATTCTAATATAATCATCTATTCTAATATTATCATCTATTCTAATATCATAATCTATTCTAATATTATCATCTATTCTAATATCATCTATTCTAATATAATCATCTATTCTAATATAATCATCTATTCTAATATAATCATCTATTCTAATATCATCATCTATTCTAATATAATCATCTATTCTAATATCATCATCTATTCTAATTTTATCTATTCTAATATCATCTATTCTAATATCATCATCTGTTCTAATAACATCTATTCTAATATCATCATCTATTCTAATATCATCATCTATTCTAATATCATCATCTATTCTAATATTATCATCTATTCTAATATTATCATCTATTCCAATATCATCTATTCTAATATTATCATCTATTCTAATATCATCATCTATTCTAATATCATCTATTCTAATATCATCATCTATTCTAATATCATCTATTCTAATATTATCATCTATTCTAATATCATCTATTCTAATATTATCATCTATTCTAATATCATCATCTATTCTAATATCATCTATTCTAATATAATCATCTATTCTAATATTATCATCTATTCTAATATCGTCATCTATTCTAATATCGTCATCTATTCTAATATCGTCATCTATTCTAATATCATCTATTCTAATATTATCATCTATTCTAATATCATCATCTATTCTAATATCATCATCTATTCTAATATCATCTATTCTAATATTATCATCTATTCTAATATCATCATCTATTCTAATATCATCTATTCTAATATTATCATCTATTCTAATATCATCATCTATTCTAATATCATCTATTCTAAAATAATCATCTATTCTAATATCATCATCTATTCTAATATTATCATCTATTCTCATATCATCGATTCTAATATCATCATCTATTCTAATATCATCTATTCTAATATTATCATCTATTCTCATATAATCATCTATTCTAATATCACCATCTATTCTAATATAATCATCTATTCTAATATCATCTATTCTAATATCCTCATCTATTCTAATATCATCATCTATTCTAATATAATCATCTATTCTAATATCATCTATTCTAATATCATCTATTCTAATATCATCATCTATTCTACTATCATCATCTATTCTAATATCATCATCTATTCTAATATCATCTATTCTAATATCATCATCTATTCTAATATCATCATCTATTCTAATATCATCATCTATTCTAATATCATCTATTCTAATATTATCATCTATTCTAATATCATCATCTATTCTAATATCATCTATTCTAATATTATCATCTATTCTAATATCATCTATTCTAATATCATCATCTATTCTAATATCATCATCTATTCTAATATCATCTGTTCTAATATCATCATCTATTCTAATATCATCATCTATTCTAATATCATCTATTCTAATATCATCTATTCTAATATCATCTATTCTAATATTATCATCTATTCTCATATAATCATCTATTCTAATATCATCTATTCTAATATCATCTATTCTAATATTATCATCTATTCTAATATCATCATCTATTCTAATATAATCTATTCTAATATCATCATCTATTCTAATATCATCTATTCTAATATCATCATCTATTCTAATATCATCTATTCTAATATCATCATCTATTCTAATATCATCATCTATTCTAATATCATCATCTATTCTAATATCATCATCTATTCTAATATCATCATCTATTCTAATATCATCTATTCTAATATCATCATCTATTCTAATATCATCATCTATTCTAATATAATCATCTATTCTAATATAATCATCTATTCTAATATCATCATCTATTCTAATATCATCATCTATTCTAATATCATCATCTATTCTAATATCATCATCTATTCTAATATCATCTATTCTAATATCATCTATTCTATTATCATCATCTATTCTAATATCATCATCTATTGTAATATCATCATCTATTCTAATATCATCATCTATTCTAATATCATCTATTCTAATATCATCATCTATTCTAATATCATCATCTATTCTAATATAATCAAATTTCATCATCTATTCTAATATCATCTATTCTAATATAATCATCTATTCTAATATCATCTATTCTAATATCATCTATTCTAATATCATAATCTATTCTAATACCATCTATTCTAATATCATCATCTATTCTAATATAATCTAATATCATCATCTATTCTAATACCATCTATTCTAATATCATCATCTATTCTAATATTATCATCTATTCTAATATCATCATCTATTCTAATATAATCTAATATCATCATCTATTCTAATACCATCTATTCTAATATTATCATCTATTCTAATATCATCTATTCTAATATCATCATCTATTCTAATATCATCATCTATTCTAATATCATCATCTATTCTAATATCATCTATTCTAATATCATCATCTATTCTAATATCATCATCTATTCTAATATCATCTATTCTAATATCATCATCTATTCTAATATCATCATCTATTCTAATATCATCTATTCTAATATCATCTATTCTAATATCATCATCTATTCTAATATCCTCTATTCTAATATCCTCTATTCTAATATCATCTATTCTAATATCATCTATTCTAATATCATCATCTATTCTAATATCATCATCTATTCTAATATCATCATCTATTCTAATATCATCTATTCTAATATAATCATCTATTCTAATATCATCATCTATTCTAATATCATCATCTATTCTAATATCATCATCTATTCTAATATCTATTCTAATATCATCTATTCTAATATCATCATCTATTCTAATATCATCAATTCTAATATCATCTATTCTAATATCATCATCTATTCTAATATCATCATCTATTCTTATATCATCATCTATTCTAATATCATCTATTCTAATATCATCATCTATTCTAATATCATCATCTATTCTAATATCATCTATTCTAATATTATCATCTATTCTAATATCATCATCTATTCTAATATCATCATCGATTCTAATATAATCTATTCTAATATCATCATCTATTCGAATATCATCTATTCTAATATCATCATCTATTCTAATATCATCTATTCTAATATCATCATCTATTCTAATATCATCTATTCTAATATCACCTATTCTAATATCATCATCTATTCTAATATCTATTCTAATAACATCATCTATTCTAATATCATCTATTCTAATATCATCTATTCTAATATCATCATCTATTCTAATATCATCTATTCTAATATTATCATCTATTCTAATATCATCTATTCTAATATCATCATCTATTCTAATATCATCATCTATTCTAATATCATCATCTATTCTAATATCTATTCTAATAACATCATCTATTCTAATATCATCTATTCTAATATCATTTATTCTAATATCATCATCTATTCTAATATCATCATCTATTCTAATATCATCTATTCTAATATCATCATCTATTCTAATATCATCTATTCTAATATCATCATCTATTCTAATATCATCATCTATTCTAATATCATCTATTCTAATATCATCTATTCTAATATCATCATCTATTCTAATATCATCATCTATTCTAATATCATCATCTATTCTAATATCATCATCTATTCTAATATCATCATCTATTCTAATATCATCATCTATTCTAATATCATCTATTCTAATATTATCATCTATTCTAATATCATCATCTATTCTAATATCATCATCTATTCTAATATCATCTATTCTAATATCTATTCTAATATCTATTCTAATATCATCATCTATTCTAATATCATCATCTATTCTAATATCATCATCTATTCTAATATCATCTATTCTAATATCATCATCTATTCTAATATCATCATCTATTCTAATATCATCTATTCTAATATTATCATCTATTCTAATATCATCATCTATTCTAATATCATCATCTATTCTAATATCATCATCGATTCTAATATAATCTATTCTAATATCATCATCTATTCTAATATCATCTATTCTAATATCATCATCTATTCTAATATCATCTATTCTAATATCATCATCTATTCTAATATCATCATCTATTCTAATATCATCATTTATTCTAATATCATCTATTCTAATATCATCTATTCTAATATCATCTATTCTGATATCATCTATTCTAATATCATCATCTATCCTAATATCATCATCTATTCTAATATCATCATCTATTCTAATATCATCATCTATTCTAATATCGTCATCTATTCTAATATCATCATCTATCCTAATATAATCATCTATTCTAATATCATCTATTCTAATATCATCATCTATTCTAATATCATCATCTATTCTAATATCATCATTTATTCTAATATCATCATCTATTCTAATATCATCATCTATTCTAATATCATCATCTATTCTAATATCATCTATTCTAATATCATCATCTATTCTAATATCATCATTTATTCTAATATCATCTATTCTAATATCATCTATTCTAATATCATCTATTCTAATACCATCTATTCTAATATCATCTATTCTAATATCATCATCTATTCTAATATCATCATCTATTCTAATATCATCATCTATTCTAATATCATCATCTATTCTAATATCATCATCTATTCTAATATCATCATCTATTCTAATATCATCATCTATTCTAATATCATCTATTCTAATATCATCTATTCTAATATCATCATCTATTCTAATATCATCTATTCTAATATCATCTATTCTAATATCATCTATTCTAATATTATCATCTATTCTAATATCATCATCTATTCTAATATCATCTATTCTCATATCATCATCTATTCTAATATCATCTATTCTAATATTATCATCTATTCTAATATCATCATTTATTCTAATATCATCATCTATTCTAATATAATCATCTATACTCATATAATCATCTATTCTAATATTATCATCTATTCTAATATTATCATCTATTCTAATATCATCTATTCTAATATCATCATCTATTCTAATATTATCATCTATTCTAATATTATCATCTATTCTAATATTATCATCTATTCTCATATCTATTCTAATATCATCTATTCTCATATAATCATCTATTCTAATATCATCTATTCTAATATCACCATCTATTCTAATATCATCTATTCTAATATCATCATCTATTCTAATATCATCATCTATTCTAATATCGTCATCTATTCTAATATCGTCATCTATTCTAATATCGTCATCTATTCTAATATCATCATCTATTCTAATATAATCATCTATTCTAATATCATCATCTATTCTAATATTATCATCTATTCTCATATCATCATCTATTCTAATATCATCATCTATTCTAATATCATCTATTCTAATATCATCATCTATTCTAATATCATCTATTCTAATATCATCATCTATTCTAATATCATCTATTCTAATATCATCATCTATTCTAATATCATCATCTATTCTAATATTATCTATTCTAATATCATCATCTATTCTAATATCATCATCTATTCTAATATCATCATCTATTCTAATATCATCATCTATTCTAATATCATCTATTCTAATATCATCATCTATTCTAATATCTATTCTAATAACATCATCTATTCTAATATCATCTATTCTAATATCATCTATTCTAATATCATCATCTATTCTAATATCATCTATTCTAATATTATCATCTATTCTAATATCATCTATTCTAATATCATCATCTATTCTAATATCATCATCTATTCTAATATCATCATCTATTCTAATATCTATTCTAATAACATCATCTATTCTAATATCATCTATTCTAATATCATTTATTCTAATATCATCATCTATTCTAATATCATCATCTATTCTAATATCATCTATTCTAATATCATCATCTATTCTAATATCATCATCTATTCTAATATCATCATCTATTCTAATATCATCATCTATTCTAATATCATCTATTCTAATATCATCATCTATTCTAATATCATCTATTCTAATATCATCTATTCTAATATTATCATCTATTCTAATATCATCTATTCTAATATCATCATCTATTCTAATATCATTATCTATTCTAATATCATCATCTATTCTAATATTATCATCTATTCTAATATCATCTATTCTAATATCATCATCTATTCTAATATCATCATCTATTCTAATATCATCATTTATTCTAATGTCATCATCTATTCTAATATCATCATCTATTCTAATATCATCTATTCTAATATCATCATCTATTCTAATACCATCTATTCTAATATCATCATCTATTCTAATATCATCATCTATTCTAATATCATCATCTATTCTAATATAATCTAATATCATCATCTATTCTAATACCATCTATTCTAATATTATCATCTATTCTAATATCATCTATTCTAATATCATCTATTCTAATATCATCATCTATTCTAATATCATCTATTCTAATATCATCATCTATTCTAATATCATCTATTCTAATATCATCATCTATTCTAATATCATCATCTATTCTAATATCATCTATTCTAATATCATCTATTCTAATATCATCATCTATTCTAATATCATTATCTATTCTAATATTATCATCTATTCTAATATCATCATCTATTCTAATATCATTTATTCTAATATCATCTATTCTAATATCATCATCTATTCTAATATCATTATCTATTTTAATATCATCTATTCTAATATCATCATCGATTCTAATATCATCATCTATTCTATTATCATCATCTATTCTAATATCATCATCTATTCTAATATCATCTATTCTAATATCATCATCTATTCTAATATCATCATCTATTCTAATATCATCTATTCTAATATCATCATCTATTCTAATATCATCTATTCTAATATCATCATCTATTCTAATATCATCATCTATTCTAATATCATCTATTCTAATATCATCATCTATTCTAATATCATCATCTATTCTAATATCATCATCTATTCTAATATCATCATCTATTCTAATATCATCATCTATTCTAATATCATCTATTCTAATATAATCATCTATTCTAATATCATCATCTATTCTAATATCATCATCTTTTCTAATATCATCTATTCTAATATCATCTATTCTAATATCATCATCTATTCTAATATCATCTATTCTAATATCATCATCTATTCTAATATCATCTATTGTAATATAATCATCTATTCTAATATTGTCACGATTCGGCTGGCAGGAGGTGGATCCTCTGTGCCAGAGAGGGATTGGCGTGGACCGTGCTAGTGGACCGGTTCTAAGTTACTACTGGTATTCACCAGAGCCCGCCGCAAAGCGGGATGGTCTTGCAGCGGCGGTAGTAACCAGGTCGTATCCACTAGCAACGGCTCAACCTCTCTGACTGCTGAAGATAGGCGCGGTACAAGGGAGTAGACAAAAGCAAGGTCGGACGTAGCAGAAGGTCGGGGCAGGCAGCAAGGATCGTAGTCAGGGGCAACGGCAGGAGGTCTGGAACACAGGCTAGGAACACACTAGGAAACGCTTTCACTGGCACAATGGCAACAAGATCCGGCGAGGGAGTGCAGGGGAAGTGAGGTATACATAGGGAGTGCACAGGCGAACACACTAATTAGACCAACTGCGCCAATCAGTGGCGCAGTGGCCCTTTAAATCGCAGAGACCCGGCGCGCGCGCGCCCTAGGGAGCGGGGCCGCGCGCGCCGGGACAGGACCGACGGAGAG
This sequence comes from Hyla sarda, assembly GCF_029499605.1. Lineage (NCBI taxonomy): Eukaryota > Metazoa > Chordata > Amphibia > Anura > Hylidae > Hyla > Hyla sarda. The sequence goes on along the minus strand of NC_079189.1, from coordinate 3,356,524 downwards.
CGAGTCAGGTACGGGAGCCGGGGTGCGCATCGCGAGCGGGCGCCACCCGCATCGCGAATCGCATCCCGGCTGGGGGCGGTATCGCAGCGCACCCGGTCAGTAGATCTGACCGGGGCGCTGCAGTAGCGAGGATGTTGCGAGCGCTCCGGGGAGGAGCGGGGACCCGGAGCGCTCGGCGTAACAAATATCATCATCGATTCTAATATCATCTATTCTAATATCATCATCTATTCTAATATCATCATCTATTCTAATATCATCTATTCTAATATCATCTATTCTAATATCATCATCTATTCTAATATCATCATCTATTCTAATATCATCATCTATTCTAATATCATCTATTCTAATACCATCTATTCTAATATCATCATCTATTCTAATATCATCATCTATTCTAATATCATCATCTATTCTAATATCATCTATTCTAATATCATCATCTATTCTAATATCATCATCTATTCTAATATCATCATTTATTCTAATATCATCTATTCTAATATCATCTATTCTAATATCATCTATTCTAATACCATCTATTCTAATATCATCTATTCTAATATCATCTATTCTAATATCAT